>NC_067158.1:2156250-2456666 GCF_903995435.1 Acomys russatus | reverse complement strand
TATCACACCATGTAATCTCTTCCTGCAAGGTGTCATCCTAAATTATGTAATTCATCTCTGATAACCAGAAAAGAGCCAACACCAAACAGTCTGGATTTTCAACCTCTGAACTTTTTTTTTTCTTTTTTTCTTTTTTATTAATTTATTCTTGTTACATCTCAATGTTTATCCCATCCCTTGTATCCTCCCATTCCTTCCTCCCCCCCCCCCCATTTTCCCATTATTCCCCTCCCCTATGAATGTTCCTGAGGGGGATTACCTCCCCCTGTATATTCTCATAGGGTATCAAGTCTCTTCATGGCTACCTGCTGTCCTTCCTCTGAGTGCCACCAAGTCTCCCCCTCCAGGGGACATGGTCAAATGTGAGGCACCAGAGTACGTGAGAAAGTCATATCACACTCTCCACTCAACAGTGGAGAATATTCTGACCATTGGCTAGATCTGGGAAGGTGTTTAAAGTTTACCTCCTGTATTGTCCTTTCAGCCTCTGAACTTTGAGGTAGTTTTTTTTTTTTCTTTCTGCAGTACCAAACATCAGATATTTCTTTTCTTCTTCTTCTTCTTCTTCTTCTTCTTCTTCTTCTTCTTCTTCTTCTTCTTCTTTCTTCTCTTCTCTTCTTCTCTTCTTTCTTTCTTCTTCTTCTTCTTCTTCTTCTTCTTCTTTTGAGACAGGGTTTCTCTTTGTATCCTTGACTGTCCTGGACTCACTCTGTAGACCGGGCTGGCCTTGAACTCACAGAGATCTGCCTCCCTCTGCCTCTCAAGTACTGGGATTAAAGGTGTGCGCCACCACCTCCTGGCCAGATATTTCTTTATAGCAACACAAAACAGGCTAATACATGCTGATACCTGATCTATTGATAATATCTCACTGCACATTGGAAAATACTCATTCTACATCTATTGAGAATTTTCATGCTTCATTTCATGAATGTGATGTATAACATTCACTTATAGGAGCAGGCTGAATTAGCCTCGTACCTTGAGATTAACAGTGCTTGATTATGGTGAACACTTCTTCTAACATATACTTGAATTCAAAGGTTTCTTTTATTCTTTTGGTGAGAATTAGATATTGTCTTATACTTTTTGTATATTGTAGTATCCTTGTATGGTTGTACTGTTAGTCAATGTTACCCTTGTAGAATAAAGTTGACAAAAAACATCACTTCACACTAGCTTTCTTTCAAAGAGTTTGAGAAGACTTATTTAATTTGTATTTGATTGCATTATAGAAGGTAACATGGTCTTGAACACATGCTCCTCTTGCTCCAATATCCAAGTATATGGGATTATAAGCATGGGACACTATGCCTAAGTTTAGTTTTGTTTTTAACTGAGAAAGTGTTAATTTTATTACATTGTATAAGGAAAAATATTGCTGCACATACAAACCTGTTTACAGTGTTTTACAATGGATGCCATTAGTAGTGCTTATTTGCACACCCATTTGTCTCAGTGTGATATGTTGTGCATATTTGTAGTATGCATTGATGAAGCGCAGGCTCACCTTTCCTCTTCCTTTTGCACTCTGACCTACATATCTACTTTGCAGCCTCTAGTTATGACTGTGCTGCTTCCCATATGATCTTATTTTAGGTTTCCATCTGTGACAGACTATGTGGTGCCTGTTTTTCTGTGTAAATAAAACTAGTGGCCTATTTCACTAACATGATTGCTTCCAGTAGCATATACTATCTAAAATGAAAACATTTTATTCTCCTTTATAGGTGAATAGCATCCCTCTTGTATATATATATATATTATATATTCTTTGTAATATTCATATCTATTCATATATATAATTGATAAATTAACTAGGCTTAACCCAGCTTTTGAGAGGCACCACAATAAACAAGTGTATTTATGTAACTCTTTGGTATACTGATTTTGTTTCCTCTGAGCATTTATTATAACTTAGGTGGTTAGGTTGTTTTGTTGTTAAATTGTTGTGGAAACTCCGTACTTTTCTCATAATGATAATACTAATTTCCATTCCCATTGATAATATGTAATTATCCATTCAACATATCCTTACAAACATTCATTATTTGTTTTATTATAAGTGAGGTAATGTAATATTTTGTTGTTTTGAATTAGGCTTCCCTAATGACTAAGTATATTGAGAAAATTTTCATGTTTTGTCATCTGTGTTTTTCTTTAACAAGTGCATATCTGCCAGGTATAGTGGTATATGCCTTTAATCCCAGCACTCAGGAGACAGAGGCAGGCAAATCACTATGATTTTGAAGCCAGCCTGGTCTGCAAAAGTGAGCCTAAATAGTGAGGACTGTTACACAGAGAAACCCTGTCTCGAAAAATCAAAAGAAGAAGAAGGAGGAGGAGGAAGAGAAGGAGAAGAAGGAGAAGAAGGAGAAGAAGGAGAAGAAGGAGAAGAAGGAGAAGAAGGAGAAGGAGAGCATATTTGGGATTGGAACCATGGTTCCTCACGTATTGTGTTCCGCACCCAAGAGTGATGACTGTATTTCAGAGTCCCAGAGTTCACATACAAATTGAGTAGGTGTAGTAGCCAGGCTACAAAACCCACGGATAGGAGTGAATTGGAAAGCAAGCTAATTGTCCATGTTAACTCTAATGGTGAGTTTTATTCAACATGGAGCTGTACATGAAAATATAAGGTGGAGCAAAATTGGAGAAAATACAGGCATAGTCGCACATGTATACATGCACTCACCTATACATGATGCCCACATACAGGCATATACACATACACAAATTTATAAGCAAAATGTGTCTTTTCAGAACACTTACCTATTTTAAATTGGTAACTGGTTTTTAATTTGTTTGAATTGTTTATATATTCTAGCTATTAACCCACTGTCAAAGGAATAGTTGACAAATATCTTCCTCACATTCTGTGGACTGTTTCTTTCCTCTATTTATTTGTTGTGCAAAAACTTCTGGACTGAACTCCTACTGATCAATTTTTCTGTTTACCATGCTTTTGGTGTCCTGTCTAAAAAAATTATTTTTCTGAATTGCTTTTCTAGAAGTCCTGCCTTTTGTTTTTTGTTTGTTTCTAGTTCTTTTATGATCATGTCTTACATTTAGGTATTTAATCTTTTGAGATTTAATTGTATACTTAAGATATATTCAATATTTATTTGGGTTACCAAATTTGTTGTACAGTTGTGAGAATCTTTCCCATGATCCTTTGGATTTCAGTAGTATTCATTGTTATCCATTCTCTTTCATTTCTCATTTCAAGTGATTAGTCTCTGGCTTTTTCTTCATTAATCTGACAAAAGGATTTTCTACTATGACTTTATCAAATCTCAGTTTGGGTGATTTTGTTAAAATTTTTATTTATTTTTTGGTAATCTTATATATTAATACAGCATATTTAGAGCATATGCACATTCTGATGTCCCTTACAACATATCCACACACCTCTGCTGAATTTCTTTTTTTTTCTCCTTCTATTCTTCTTATAATTCTTCTCCTCCTTCATCTCTTACTTCTCTTTCCTCCACCTGTTTTAATAACCCATTAAGTTTAATGAGTACTGCACATATTTGCAAACGCATATGGCACCACCCCTGAGCAACCTACCATGAGCCACACTACTAAAGAAAACTGATTTTTCTGTTTTCCAGCTTTTAGTTTGCATGATTCTGATCTGATCTTCATCAATTTCTTTCTTCTGCTAACTTCATACTTAATTTGCCATTCTTTTCTGCTAGTTCCTCAGGTATAAAGTTAGATTATTTGTGATGTTTATTCCTTCTGCTTATGGGTGCTGATAACATTGTACATCCTAGTTTAGGACCACTCACCCTACAGTCAATAACTTTAGACATGCTGTGTTTACACTTTATTTTCTCTTAAGTCTGTTTTCATAACTTTAAAAAACTTATCTTGTGATGCGTTGCCTGTGACACATTGATGACTGTGAAAAAATCTTACCTTTAGTATACATACATAGTTTCTGAGATTTATCTATTTATAATTTATGTATACCCCTTTGTATTCTGAAAAATAACTTGATAATGACTTCAATATTTATAAATATTTTTAATCTGTCTTGTGGTCTAATTCCTTCTTTGGAATGTCCATTGTATACCGGTAATTTTACATAGCCTGCTCCTCTTGGGGAGACTTCTTATTCCAATAGATCCATTTGTTTCAAATTTTACTCAAGTACAAATTGTTCAGCAATTTTTCTATCTCTGTGGTCACTAGTCATCATTAAAAGGCAGACATTACAGTTCCTCCCTGCAGTACACATGTCTCCTCAGATCATTTAGTGGTGGATTTATGAATCTAGGTGTTGCAGTGTTGTGACTGTGTATTTTCATTTCTCCATCATTGTGTAATGGCCTTTTCTGTGTCTTTTTACAGTTTTTTAAAGTCTGCTTGTTTTTCCAAATGTAACTGAAACTGTCCTCTTCTAGGTTCTGTCAGAATAGATCTTTCTTTATTCTTCCCATTCATTCTCTATGAATGAGGATTTGCTTATGTAATATGTGAACAGATATTGTTCTTTAATATTTTTATATTCTGTATGCCTTTTTCCTGGAAAAGGTAAACCACATGTATTAAGATTGCTCTTATTTTCTTTATGTATGCTATATGATACATGCATGTCTGGTGCTCCTGGAGACCAAACAAGTGTGGGGAACCATGATAGAAGAAATCAGCCATGCTAGAAGAAATCCTGTGCTTAGGCTGCATGTTGTGACCTTCAAATTGTTGGCCTTTGCTGAAGGAGGTCACTGTGTTTAGGCTATCTTTGGATTGTTTACCTTTGAAATAAATATGGAAGTTCTTACAGGGAACTATTCAGAGGAGTGTCTTCTTCTATGGGGGAGGGCTAGGGGCAAGTGAGATTGTAATGGCACTTGTGGTGTCCTTGCTATATAAGCCTTGCTTGCGTGGAATAAAGTAGAAGCTTGATCAGGACTTATCTTGGCTCCATTTCTCATGTCTCAGTCCCCCTTTCATCCCACTCCCTCTTTCAAAGAACCTGTTCAACTTGTCCCTTGGGATGGAACAAAGAAGTGTGTTATACTCTCTGGACCTGGATTTAGGTAGTTGTGAACTACCTGTCATAAGTCTCCTACCAGGGCAGGCCACTTTCTAAACTCTTGTGCCACCTGTCCAGCCGCCCCTTGATTTCCTTAGGTTAATGCCTGGCTATGAAGGAGAACATATCTTCTCTTCACTGCAGGTGCTCTTCAGTACTACTGGTTCTTTATACAAATCTAGATTTCACTTGAGTAGAAATCTAGTATTCCTTAGATGGGCCAGTTGGCTGTCATTACCAACAAAAGATCATGATTTGTGCATTTACTGCTTTAGCTGTAGTTTCCTCTTTGTGACCAAATGGTCTTGGTGATTGTACTACCTGGTCTGGTAAATTACAAACTGGCCTTAGTTTTTATGAAGGTTTAGAAGCTGATCTCTTCAATAATCTCTGAGCAGTGTTAATGGTTGTCTTCCCTGTTTGGACAGTGATATTTAGAGTATTAGGCCAGAATTTATGATAAAATCTAAGCTTATATGATTCCTAATCAGTCACAGTGATTGGGAAAGCCAGATAATGTATCCTGGAAAAAGTCTGTGCACATATTCCTGAGCATGTATCCCAGAAAAAGTCTGTGCACATGTTCCTGAGAATGTATCCCGGAAAAAGTCTGTGCACATGTTCCTGAGCCTCAGGTGGTCTTTATCAGAACATTTTTTAATTGACGTTGCTTCATAGTTGGGAGTAGACAGTGTCACATTCTCCTTCTCTGGATGACTGCTTACCTTCCATTGCTTGCTGGCGTTGGGAAAAATTTAAATCAACACTAAAATATTCGATTGGAACAACATCTCCACAACTAAAGTTGCAGAAATCTAGATGATCCTTTCAAGAACTCATTCTCTTCTGAATGTTATGATTTAGCTCAGTTCTGCTGTACAACAGAGTGATCCAGATTCACATCCAATTTCTAAGGAATGCATGACTTTCTTTTTGCAAGGCAATAATTTCAAATTCAGTATATATATGGGGGAAAATACAAAAGCTAGATGAATCTTTTCATATTTCTGATACAACCCCTGAGTCTTCATATAAGACAATAAGCTATTTAATATTTCATATTACAGAAACCCTGTGAAAGAGAAGATAAGATAAATGTAGTAGACTGAAAGATAGATAAAACATGAAGATATATATTTAAATATATAGTGTCTTAGTAACTCTTCTATTTCTGTGAAGAGAAACAATGAGCAAGACAACTCTTATAAAATAGAGTGTTTAATAATGGGCTTGTGTACAGTTTCAGAGACATAGTCTATTGCCATCATGACAGGAAGCATATCAGCACTCAGACAGATATGGTGCTGAAGAAATAGCTGAGAGCTCTACATCCTGATCCATAGTTAGAGAGGGAGAATGAGGACTGGGCCTAGCATGGGCTTTGGAAACCTCAAAACCTACCTGCAAGTGAAACACTTCCTCTAGCGAAACCACACTTCTTAATCCTAATCTTTTCAAACCCTGCCACTCTTCATGGACTAATCACTCAAATATATTAGTCTATGGAAGCCAATCTTATTCAAATCACCTTTTGTAAAGGGAGTACAGCATATTTCTTTTGTTGTTGTTATATATATATATTCTATTCAGATTCAATCTTCAATGTTCCTGTCTCCCTTTTGGTTATTGAGAGAATGTGAAAAGTAGAAAAGTTGATGAAATTTTTCATGCACTTTTAATAATGTATTTATTCTAATTCATAAACTTTAATATACATTACAAGATTTTGTTCTTATGGGATTTTCAAGTTCTTCACTGTCACCTGATGGCATAGGATTTCTTATTGTATCTGTATTATAAAGTTTTATTAGATGTGCTACATAATTCACAAAGGCTAGGTGATAAAGCTATGTCACACATCCAGCCTTCGTGCCAGGAAAGCCTTCCTCACTATTATGAGATATTCCTCCTACTATAATAGCTACTTACCTATAATTTGTGTTTTGGGGATGGAGGTTGATATAGAGAATTGTCGAAGTTAGCATCAAATCTTGAGTAATTTAGATGTTTAACAGCATATATGCAAAACAATTGTGATGGTCACACTATTTGTATCTTGTCCAGAGGTAATGAAAGATAATTTACTGTGATTAATGAACTTTGAGGACTTAAAAAATTCTAATTACATAATTAGAATTACAAAAATTCACACATACAAAGATATTTGTACAAATTCATCAGGCTCATGGATCTACTAAAACCTATTCAATCCTAGCCATTGGTCCTGGGATCAGTTTGATGCTTGATTTCTAAGGGAAGAGATAAGAGCCCAAGTAAGCTGGAATTCTTAAGAAAGTTTTAACTGTAGTATGAAGTGTTGAAGTCACCATTATATGCTGTACCATCTACCACATACTCTAAGGTTATGGTAGTGAAATAGGGGGCATAAGTTGAGGAATAATTCAAAGGGGAATTAAAAATGGTATGCAGGTGCTTTTACCTAGCAGAGAATGCCATCAGTACACAGAAAGGAACCCTAGATTCCTACCTTGGTTGTAAAGCACACACAGCTCTTCTAAAATCCATGACATGCATGAGAAACTGCAGTGGCATTCATAGTCGGCTATGTTTGACCAATTGGCTCCAGGTTGGTGAAACTGTTTAGGAAGGATTAGGAGGTGTTTCCTTCTTGGGGAATGTATGTCACTGGAGTGAGTTTTGAAGTTTTGAATGACCCACACCATGTTCAGTATTCTCTCTCTGACTCCTACTTGTACATTAAGGTATGAGCTCTCAACATCAGGAACTCTAACACTCTGAAACTATAAATCCAATTAATTTTTTCCTTTATAAGTTCCTTTAGTCATGGACTTTTGTCACAGCAATAGAAAAGTAAGACAGATGCTATCACAAAGTGACTGATATCCATGAGTGAGTGACTTGCAAGAAAAAAAGTTAAAAAGCTGGCCCTAAATGTTGAAAGAGATAAGAGCTAAAAATAGCAACATTAATAGTTTCTCCAACACACACACACACACACACACACACACACACACACGCACGCACACACACACCACCACCACCACCAGCAACAGCAATAGTAATGATATATTAGGAAATCTTTTGAAGAGAGATTAGAAGTGAAGGTAGCAGTTGAAAACAAGAAATACATAACATTAAAAGAAATATCCAGCATTGTGAAAGAACACAGACATTTTTAAAATGAAATAACTTCTATATCTCATATTAGTTTCCTTTCATCTCTCATTTGTTGTAGTGCTGATGAATTTTTGCAGAAGCGTATCTCAACAGATTGATTTGCCAAACCATAAATGTATTGTTCACCTCCTATTATCTACTGTAATTCAAATTATTGTCAAAATCAAACATTAGATGCTTCTACAGCCAGAAACACTCATTTAGACTTAAGTGAATCTCCACTGGATTACATGGGCCTTTCACACTGGACTAAAATCATTTATGTGAGTATATAGAACAACACGGTAAGTTTACACTTACATGTGTAGTCTCAGAGCACTGAGCAACCAGTTTCTGGTATTGGTATATATCACTAGAGTGTGCAATTCCTTTTGTATGATACATAGTCTGCCACTAGGGACAGTTATGAAAAATGTTTCCTCTATGGTGAATTGCTGCCCTGCAGAAGCTTCTCTACATGAGGAAAACTAATGAAAGCATGTGTCCTGTGTGAAGGAACTGATAGTGTTTGCATCCTGGGGATCCATACATGGATAGTGTAATCATTCTGTGGCATTAGCAACTTTTACCAATACTGCTTAATTTAAAAAGAAGAAAACTGTAATGACTTACATGTGCTACCTGGAAAGTGCACAGTCAGCATGTATAAATTACATGTTTGGACAGTATTTTAGAGTTTCTGTTATATCATTCTGTGGTTTAGAGTGTAATTTTGATCTTTTATAACTTCCTATAATAAGATAGAGATCTAATACATTGTCATGAAACTGGTCTTTGTAGAAGATATAATCATATACTATCATTGCTCAAGATAATTAGAAAACCTACCAGGATGACATGAGAGTTGTTTTTTTGCTATCCATTGTGGTTTCTGTTTATAAATTTTATGGGTTTTTATTTTGTTTGTTTTTATCATCCTACTTTCTTTGCTTTTCAACAGTGGAGAGATTGCATCTAATCCTAAATGCATCAATGTTCTTTAGATCTGCCATATTTATACTTTGCTATACCATGTACCTGCAAATGTTCAATGGCTGAAATTGCTTTTGTACAAAAAACTCCTTAAACACCATTATAACTATTAAGTTTTTTTGTATGTTTGCTTGTTTTTAAAGACAGGGTTTCGCTGTGTAGTCCTGGACTCACTTTTTAGACCAGACTGACCTTGAACTCACAGGTATCCACTTGCCTCTGAGTCTCCGAATGCTTGGATTACATGTGTGGGCCACTGCACCTGGCTAAGTATGAGCCTATACATCTACAACATTCAGTTCGGCAGCTGCTATTTTCCAGATACTATTCTGACTACTATATGGACGCAACATGTTAAATTTATCTGTATGATAAATGGGACCTCATGAGGCTGAGAAGCTTCTGTAAGGAAGGAGACACTGTCAAGAGAACAAAGTGACAGCCTACAGACTGGGAAAAGATCTTCACCAACCCTACATCTGACAAAGGACTAATATCCAAATATATAAAGAACTCAAGAAATTAAACACCACCAAACCGAATAACCCAATTGAGAAATGGGGCTTGGAACTAAACAGAGAATTCTCAACAGAGGAATATCAAATGGCTGAGAAACACTGAGAGAAATGCTCAACTTCCTTAGTCATCAGGGAAATGCAAATCAAAACAACTTTGAGATTTTATCTTACACCCATCAGAATGGCTAAGGTCAAAAATTCAAGTGACACCACATGCTGGCGAGGATGTGAGGAGAGAGGGACACTCCTTTATTGCTGGTGGGAATGCAAACTAGTACAGCCACTTTGGAAATCTATCTGGTGCTATCTCAGAAAAATGGGAATAGGGCTTCCTCAAGACCCAGCTATTCCACTCCTTGGAATATACCAGAAGATTGCTCCAGCACACAACAAGAAACTTTGCTCAACCATGATCATAGCAGCCTTATTCATAATAGCCAGAACATGGAAACAGCCTAAGTGTCCATCAGTAGAAGAGTGGATAAAGAAACTGTGGTACATATACACTATGGAATAATATTCAGCTATTAAAAACAAGGAATTCCCGATATTTGTGGACCAATGGATTGAGCTAGAAATGATCATAATGAGTGAGTTAGCCCAGAAACAGAAAGACTCAAATGGTATATACTCACTTATATCTGCATACTAGCCCAAGGGGCATGTCCCATGAAAGCCTTCACTTACCAGGAAACTGGGACAGAGGGGAGGACATCCTATTGGGACTCTAGATGAGAGAAGCATGGGAGAATAGCAAAGTAGAAGGATCCAGAGGGTCCTAGAAATCTACAGGTAGAACATTATGATAGGCAGATTTGGGCCCAGGGGTCCTGCTCAAACTAAGGCACCAGCCAAGGACAATACAGGCAGTAAACTTTAAGCCCCTACCCAGATTTAGCCAACGGTCATAACATTCTCCACAGTTGAGTCGAGTGTGGGATATGACTTTTTCATGTACTCTGGTGCCTCACATTTGACATGTCCCCTGGAGGGGGAGATCTGGTGGCACTCAGAGGAAGGACAGCAGGTTGCCAAGAAGAGACTTGATACCCTATGAGCATATACAGAGGGAGGTAATCCCCCTCAGTAACAGTCATAGGGGAGGGGAATAATGGGAAAATTGGGGGGTAGAGGGAAGAATGGGAGGATACAATGGATGGGATAAACATTGAGATGTAACAAGAATAAATTAATAAAAAAATTTTAAAAAATTTTATCTGTAGGTTCATATATACATATATATTCATGTGTAAATATATGAGAATGCATATACATATAAATATAGCTTTATATATAATTTTATATATATAACTATATAAAAACTGTGTATAATTACATATATAATATGTATATGCATATGTACAAATTCATGTGTGCATGAAATAACAACTGATGAAAAAGAAAGCCATGAATTTGAAGGAGAGCAAGAAGTGGTTATATGGGAGGGTTTGAAGGGAGAAAAAGGAGAGGAAAAATGTTGTGATAATATCAAATATCAAAATGGGGTGGGATGAAGGAATAATAGAAAGTATCTCATAAGAGCAAACCTAGAGAAATTTGAGCTGCTTTGCAAGAACTTTCTCAATAAGCAGGAAAGTGACATGAATCCCCACCTTAGGTTTCATAAAGGAAAATAGATCATTAAAGTTCAGAGTAGCATAAATATGCTTTATAAAATATATCAAACAGTAATTTATACAAACTAAGTTTTGCAACAATTCAACCACTATTATCTATTCATACAGGCTTGAGTAAATATGAATAAAAATATGAGAAGAAATACAATTTTAATTGAAATGGAAAAGACAAAAAAGATGATAAACACTGAAAAAATAATGTACACATTAATCCAATTATATCAGTAGTCATACCAGTAGTCTGAATGTACTCATTACAAGTCCGATGTTGTCAGTATGGATCAGAAAAATGCCATATAATCCACCTTAAGAACAAACTACCTATGTGTCCAAACAAATGGGTAATGGGAAGGGGGAACCATTCTAACCCCAACCAAAAGAAGCAAAAAGTAGACTTATCTCAATTGCAGACATGCCTATTCGAAAGAGGAAAGTTTATCAGGGATCACAATGGGTGTTATATAATGATTTAAAAATTTGACACTTTGGGAGATGTGACAGTTCTTCATGTTTATGTGCCTAAAAGCAGAACATCAAAACTCTTGTTGAAAAATGAATAAAATTGCAAGGGGAACTAGATGACCATAGACAATGTAGAGTTAAGACTTCTTAGTTGGACATGAAAAACTTCACCAGCCCGGTAAAGTTAGGAACCCATTTCAATGCAACAGTACCATAAATCAATGAGGCGTAAGTAATCTCTGGTTTCTTACAGCCACCAACAGCAAGATTTACCTTCTTTTCAAGCTCACATGGAACATGTATAGGACACATTAATTTCAGGTCACAAATCTTTATAAATCTCAAAGCATACAAATCATAAAATGACTATTCCCAAAACACAATGTTGCTAATCTGGAAATGAATAACAGAATGAAGGTGTAAAATTCCTCAAGACACATGAATACAGAAATTCACATTCTCAAACAATGCATGGGTAAAAGGAACATTTTCTCAAGAAAGTATTTGAATTTTTCAACGTGCATAGGGTATACCCAAATTATCAACTAAAGGGAATATATAGCATCACTACATATAGCGCAAAGAGGAAAAGAAGAAATAACAAAAGTCACCAGCTATGTTTTATAATTAGGAAACAAAGGAGAGTGAGAACAGTTATAGCAAATTAAGTCTATGAAAGCAGAAGCAAAGCATATATAAATGTGTGGTGTGTGTGCCTGTGTGTGAGCAATGGTGTGTGTACTTGTGCATGCATGAATGTGTGCATGTATGTGTGTGTGTGTGTGTGTGTGTATGAGACAGACAGAGAGAGAGAGAGAGAGAGAGAGAGAGAGAGAGAGAGAGAGAGAGAGAGAGAATAATAAGGAAAAGAAGGCTAACCATTTGAGAGGGAAAATGGCAGGGAGTGAAGAAAAGGGACATCGGAGGTGCCAGAGGAAATGAGCGGAGGAATGTGCTTCTTTGATTCTTTCTCTTTTTATTCTGTTAAGGGAAGATGTCTCACTGAATGCAAAGCTTGCTGACTCAACTAATCTTAGATAGACAGCTTCTCCAGGGCTGCCCTGGTTTTGCCTCTCCAGTGCTAGGATTACAGAGGCTGCAGTGCCTGCCAGGCTTTTTATTCAGGTCTGAGGAATGGAGGCACTTATGAAAAAAACATTATCCTCTGGGCATCTCTCCAGCCTTCATGATGAATCTTAAAAGGATCAATGAATCCATGATTCCTGACGATGGTATATAAAAAATAAGTAAAAGAGAGAAGATACAACTTGCTGTTATCAGAAATGCAATAGGGCCCTTATTACTAATCCCATGGATTAAAGGGTAAATAAGCAAATCTTATTTTAGGAATATTTGTCCACAGATTTAATAGCCTAGGTGAAATGTCCCAACTCCTTGTAAGTCACAGTCTGGCAAACTCATGGCAAGAAGAAGACAAACTGATTTTGCTGTGTTTATTAAAGAAATCTAGAAAATAATTTAAAACATTCTGAATCACTAAACACCAATCTCAGATTTAGTCAATGTTTCATTGTACTAAACATTGAAGGACTAAGTTATATTAATTCTTTATAATATCTTCCAAAAGCATAAGCAGAGAGGGAATACTGACTCATTCCCTGAGGCAAATATTTCTCTCTAATGTATGAACCATACAAAACTACTGCAACAAGAATGAAGATATATGTCTTATAGGTATAAAACTACAGAAATGCCTTCAAAAGTAGCAATTCAAAAGTAACCATGCCTTAAAAATTATAGAACATGACCAAAAGTTATTTTCATTTATTCTATGTGTTTTTATTTAGTTCAATATTCAAAGTTTGGTCAATATATCACATGAAGATGACAATGAGAAAAATTACATGATCATATAACCAGACACACATTTGACAAAATCTAAAACTCCTTCATGATGAGAACTCACAATAAATTCACAGAGCACTTTAATTCTGGCCAGAGAAGCTTGTCAAGAGGAACATCATCTAAATCAGAATCATGTCAAGCCATAACTGTCCTAGTTTCTATAATCTTGATGGAGGAATCCCTAAAAACTTCACTGTAAAGCTGTTGGAACTAATAAATTCAGGCAAGCCGCATGATGAAACGTCAGCACACAAAAAATCCATTTTCTCATATTTGTGACAAAGACATCTGTTCCTAAGATAAAACACCCTACCTTATATATGAACTGAAAATATAGTGAGCTATTTGAAAAAGATATCAAGAGAACAATTCCATTTATAACAGCAAGAAAAAAGTAAGATACCGAGGAATACATTTAATAAATGAAGTGAAAGAGCTTTACAATAAAAATTGTACAACATGGATAAAAGGTATGGAATATCTTCCATTTATTTTGCCTTCTTTAATATTAATTGATTGTAACAATTAATATTATCAAAATATAACAGCACACAAAGCAATCTATAAATTCAATACAAGTCCTACTAATATACCAAAGTCATTCTTCACAGAATTATAAAAGTATCCTAAAGTAAAATGCTTTTAAACATTAATGTGATTTTTAATCTTCAAACTTGTGACTCCAAAAGTAGGAGACTCCAGCCATAAGATGATCAGCATCTCAGTGCTTTCACCATGTTGTGTGTTCATGTTTTTACCTTCAAACTACTTCTTTAATGAAGATAGTATGGCAGCTGGACAAAAATACCTGTTCTTTGGCAAATCAACAAGAAAAAATACAAAAAAAAAAAACTCTACCTTATATAAGAAACAAAAATACTTCCCAATGAGCTGACATGAGCCACCTTTGATCACATGGCCACCATTGGAACAGAGAGGTCTACCCTGTGCTAGATACTTAAATTGGACTTCTGAATCAGTTATTAACAGAGAGTGAAATTATGACTATAATTTGAATATAATTTGCCCTTTCCAAAACTCATGTAGAAATTTGATCTCAGGGGCTAGAGAGATGTCTCAGTGGGAAGAGAGCTTGATCACAAGCATGAAGGTCTAAGTTGTAGTCCAGAATCCACCTACACACTGAGCATGGTTGTGTATGTGTCCATAACAGCAGTACTACAGGAAACACAGTCAGGAAGACCTCTGGGCTTTCTGGCCACCATTCCAGCTCTATGTTCAGTGGGAGACTCTATCTCCAAGGAATAAGAGTATGAGTGATAGAGAAGGAGATCAATAATCTCTGTTCTCTTTGAGTGTGTGCACATGGTGTACACATCCCTGAATATATGAATGCATGCATTACACATAAGCACATACCCCATTATACACACATACACAAGTACATACATTGTACTGTGTTAAGTACATACCTCACTACATACACATGCACACTCACACACACACACACACACTCACACAAACACACACATGCTCACACATACTCTCTGTCACACACACACACACACACACAGAGAGAGAGAGAGAGAGAGAGAGAGAGAGAGAGAGAGAGAGGCTAAAGAGATTGATTTAGTCATTAATAAAGTGTACTGCTATTGCAGAGACCCAGCGTTCAAGCCCCAGAACTCATGTTGTGCAGCTCACAAACATCTCTAGCTCCATCTCCAGGAATAGACAAAGCCTCTGACTGCCAGGGCACTTGAATTTAGTGTGCATGCCGCAAACACAAACTGGCCATGATTAAGAACAAATTTGTTTTAAAAATGAAAAGAACGAAGAAAATAAACGTGTCCTAGTGAAATATCTTAAGAGGGAGTGGGGCCATTCCAATATATTCATAGTGCTACTTCTCCACTCTAGTTTCTTGCAGTGTTGAAATTATATGGTTGCCACCCAAAGGGGCTGTGTTTTGTCACTTCCTGAATCTTCTGCTTTCAACTGCTGAGGACTGAGTCCTCAGCTGCACTGTCTTGGTGCCTTTTACCTTGTACAGCCAGGACCCAAAATTAAAAAGACTTCTTTATAAAATATTCAGGCTTGGGTATTGTGATATAGCAACAGAAAACAAAATAGTACATTAACAAAGATGCTTCCCAATCCAGCATGAGACAAACTACAATGTACCCCTGGGTTTGGGAGCTGGTTCTATGAAAGAGGATGTTTGTCAAGCAAATACAATTGCTTAGGGTGAAAGAATAATGGACGATTATAGGGTGGACAATCAATGTGTTTGGCTACTTAACAAAAAAACCCTCTTGACTCTGGGAAAACCTGATAGTAAAGGAGAAAAGAAAAATTACTCTAAAGACCTTTGTTTCACTTGTCAGAGCCTTGATCCTGACTGACTTTGATTATCAAAAAGCAAGGAAATGAGCTTGTATAAAAATTTCCTGACATTCTATATTAAGCTCCTGATGAGTCTTGTGTCCAATAAGGCTATAAAAAAGAAAAAAAGAAAGAAAGAAAGAAAGAAAGAAAAGAAGACAAAGAAGAAGAAAAGAAAGAAAGAAGCTTTGTGCTGCCACATAATGCTGCAATCCTGATAACCATGTGAATCTGTTGCCAGGGAAATTATGGTGCTGTATGTTACATGCTATTACCTCAGAGCAGAATCTAGGTAGTTAAAGTTTCCATAACTGTAAAAGAAAGGCATACAACCAAATAGAATTACAGTGAGGCATCAAGACAGTGGGCAAATGTGCAGATTATGGGAGCTTTGTTTTAGAGGACACAAACACAAACCTTCAGAATACACAGTGTATGTCACTTACCATTAAATTCTTTCAACTGCTTTTATAATAGCTCTTAAAATAAAGATTCTTAAAAGAAGGCATTTAAAATCAAGATGGAAAGAACAGAAGAGGAAATAGAGGACAAAAGAAAGCATTGTAACACAAAATTTCCAATGATTTCAGACATTCTTACAATGGAAATGCATTATAATTATTAACTAATTATATACAAAACAGATTTTTATAGAAAATGTTATGATTGAAGTTTACCTTTCCCCATCTTTTCCTATCTCCTCACACACCTACCAAAATCCACTTCCTTTCTTTCTCTCTATCATGAGAAAAGAAGCAGGCATATACAAAATTATACCTAATTTTTAAAAATAGAGAAAAGAGCCAACAGAAAGGCACAATAAACATATAAAAACAGAGATGTATATATTCACACACAGAAATCCTATACAAACATAAAATCAGAAAGCACAGTCTATAAACAACATACTGTGAGACAAATTTCTCCAAAATGACACTGAGCTCAGCTCATTGTCTGTTGACCATTGACTGCTGGACATTGGGCCTGCCATTAAGTGTGGCTTGTATACCCAATGAGACTCCCTTGAAGAAAACTATACTTTGCCTCACAAGTGGTTATCAATTAGAGATAGGTTAGGGGTGGAATCCTATAGCCACTTCCTCTCTTAGCACAGGAACTATATCTTGCTGAGACCTGCACAGGCCTTGGGCATGCTGCCAGTCATTATATTGCTGTTACTTTTGCAGAACAGTAGTTTTTGGTTTTTCCAAGTCCATGGTCTATGTAGTCTCATGTTCTTAGCCACCTTAGAAAATGTCAGTCATGGCATGGCAAGGAAATGTCAGACCAAAACAAGAATGAAACGCAGCAGAAAAACTTCCAAACATTCGAGCTGCTCCATGATCCAGTCCAGAGTTGGGGGAAAGCCTACCATTCCACACAATCCTTAGGGAAACGTGTGGCCATAACCTTGTGCAAGTTACACAGGCCTGGAACTGTCTACAAACCCAAAACCTCTCCTGAGGTGCAGTTTCCTGGCTACCGGCCTAGGACAGTCACCAGTCAGCAGCGCAGTGGAGGGAAACACAGCCCAGCAGTGCTGGACCCTCCCAGGTCTCCTCTGCTCAGCCAGATATATTCACCTAGATGGTGAAGACAGAGTACACTGTAGCAAAGGATCCAACACACAGGATCCAAATCGGGATGTGACGACTGATGACTCTGCCCTCCTCCTCAGTCAGCATAGCCATTTTTGACACTGTGAATGCTACTTCTATGTATTCCAAGAGATCTGAAGACAGTAGTCCTCAGTAGCGGAAGATTATAAGATGGTGGCAAAGAGGACTCTTGGTCTCTGATCTGCAGGGAAGCGACCCCAGAATCTACATGGAGCCACGGACCACTGCAGGAGCTGGAGATCACTGGGTGAAAGACATCTGCACAGTACAGACCATGGGCCCATGGGCGAGTCTGACCTCCTGCCATCCAGCAGAATATGGAGGAAGGTAGACCAGTCTCCACAGCCTGGACCAGAGCCTGCCTGAGAGCTGGGAGATGTGGCCCTGCTCAGCAGCACGAACTGGGTAAATAGGACTGAAATCATCCCGGCAGTGAAGCATCAGAGCTTGTGGCCTAGGGAAATCTCAGGGAAATGGGTGGATCTGTCCACAGACACCCTCCACCCTCACCATGCCAGTCTTCAGAAAGCCCCAGTGCTACACAGGAGGCCCAGAAGGCTGTGGTCATTTTGACCAGACTCAGAGCGCAGTCTGAGACCCAAGATGTTACCAAGAGCCACAGTCCAGGGGAGCTGAGTATCACTGGCTAAGAGAGACCTGCACTGTGGATCTGAACTCCTGACATGCAGCGGCACAAGGAGGAAGGCAGACCATTTCGCAAGCCTTGAATGAAATTTGCCTATGAGCTGGGAGCTATGGCCTTGCTCGGCAGCATAAACTCAGTAAATGGGACTGAAATCATCCCAACTGTGATGCATCAGAGCTCCTGGCCTAGGAAAATCTTGGGGACATGACTGAATCTGTCCTCAGACTTCCTCCACCCAGCAACAGAAGCTACCTCCCAACATCAGAGATGGCAAGGTGACTAAAGGACAGTGTAAAAACATAAACAAAAAACAAAACAAAACAAAAAATATGGCATCTCCAGATCCCAGCAATCCCACAGAAAGCAACCCAGAGAACACAAAAACAATTGACCTACAAGAAAATGACCTCAAATACTTAGTAATGAAGATGATAATGGAGGAAACAAATAAAATCAGTAATCAAATGCAGGAAGATGTACCCAAACAGGTGGAAGATGTAAAAGAGGCCTATAGAGAGGCAGTAGAAAAACTTCAGGAAAATACAAACAACCAGATGAAGAAAACCAATATACCAGTTCAAGATCTGAAGGCCTATAAAGAGGCAATGGAAGAAATTCAGGAATATACAAACAATCAAGTGAAAGAAATCAATAAAACAGTTCAAGATCTGAAGATGAAAATGGAAAAAATGATAAACACACAGACAGAAGAAAAATGGGAATGTGAGAGCTCAGAGAGGAAGGTGAGAAACACAGAAGCAAGCTTCTCTAACAGAATCCAAGAAATGGAGGAACGAATCTCAGGACTAGAAGATACAAACGTAAATCTTGAAGCAACCATTAAAGAAAATGCTAAATCTGAAAAATTCCTGACACAAAACATCCAAGAAATCAAGGACACCATGAAAAGAGGAATCCAGAGGATAATAGGCAATGAGGAAAGAGAAGATGCCAGGCTTCAAGGCCCAAAAAATATTTTCAACAAAATCATAGAAGAAATTTTCCCCAATTTAAAGAAGATGTTTATAAACATACGAGGCCTACAGAATACCAAATAGAATAGACCAAAAAATAAAATCTTCCTGACACATAATAATAAAGTCACAAACTATACTGAACAAAGAAAAATATTCAAAGAGGAAAGAGAAAAAGGCAAAGTAACATACAATGGCAAACCTATCAGAATTACACCCGACTTCTCAGCAGAGACCATAAAAGCCTGAAGGGCCTGGACAGAGATCCTGCAAACCCTAAGAGACCACAGATGCCAGGCCAGACTACTACACACAGTGAAACTACCAGTAGCAATTGATGAACAAAACAAAGTATTCCATGACAAAAACAAATTCAAACTGTACCTATCCACAAACTTGGCGCTACAGAAGTTACTAGAAGGAAAACTCCACCCCAAAGGGACAACCTACAACCAAAAATACACATGAAATAGATAACTACAGCATCACAAACACACAAACTCACTACTGTAACCAACATCAAAATTAAGACTCTTAACAGTCACCGATCATTAATATCTCTCAACATCAGTGGTCTCAATTCTCCAATAAAAAAGACACAAACTAACTGAAATGATGCATAAACAAAATCCAACATCATTCTGCATTTAAGAAACACATCTCATCCACAAGGTTAGATACTACTTCAGGGTAAAAGGCTATAAAAAGTATTGCAAGTAAACAGATAAAAGAAGCAAGCTGGTATAGGCATTTTAATATCTAATAAAATAGACTTTCAACCAAAATTAATCAAAAGGAACAAGGAAGGACACTTAATATGTATCAAAGCTAAAGTCAACCAAGATGACATCACAATTCTGAACATCTATGCTCCAAATACAGGGGCACCCATATTTGTAAAAGAACTATTAACAAAGCTTAAAACACACACTGATCTCCACACATTAATACTGGGAGACTTCAACACCCCACTTTCACTGAAGGGTAGGTCATTGTAACAAAAATTAAGCTGAGAAATAACTTCATTAACCAATGTCATGAATCAAATGGATCTAACAGATATCTACAGAACTTTCCACTCAAATACAAAGGATTATGCCTTCTTTTCAGCACCCCCATGGAACCTTCTCCAAAATTGATCACATAGGAAGTCACAAGGCAAGCCTCAACAGATACAAGAAGATGGAAATAATACCTTCTATCCTATCTGATCACCATGGTCTAAGACTGGACTTCAATAACAGCATAAATAACAAAAAGCCTACACTCACATGGAAACTGAATTCTTGAATTTCAATGAAAATGAAGGAACAACGTACCCAAATTTGTGGGACACATTGAAAGCAGTGCTAAGAGAAAAACTCATAGCATTAAGTGCCTTTATAAAGAAATTGGAAACATCCCACATAAGCAACTTAACAACATATCTTGAAGCCCTAGAAAAAAAGAAGCAGAAACACACAAAAGAGGAGGAGATGTTTGGAAATAATCAAACTCAGGGTTGAAAACAATAAATGAGAAACAACAAGAACAATTCAAAGAATAAACAAAACCAGGAGCTAGTTCTTTGTGAAAATCAACAAGATAGACAAACCGTTAGTGAAACTAAGTAAAAGAAAAACACTATCCAAATCAACAAAATCAGAAATGAAAAAGGAAACATTACAACAGACACAGAAGAAATACACACAATCACGAGATGCTACTTTAAAGGAATATGTGCCTCAAAATTTGGAAAGCTAAGGGAAATAGAAAATTTTTTGACCAATTCTACTTGCCAAAATTGAATCAAGAACAGATAAACAAACTAAATAGTTCCATCTCCCCTACAGAAATAGAAGCAATCATTGATAGTCTCAAAAAAAAAAAAAAAAAAAAAGCCCAGGGCCAGATAGTTTCAGCGCAGAATTCTACCAGACCTTCAAAGAAGAGCTAGTACTGATACTGTTCAAGCTACTCCAAAAGATAGGAATGGATAGAACATTATCAAACTCCTCCTATGAGGCCACATTCACCTTGATACCTACACTTCACAAAGACCCAACAAAAGAAAGAGAATTTCAGACCAATTTCTCTTATGAACATTGATGCAAAAATACTTAATAAAATACTCACAAAATGAATACAAGAACATCAAAGATATCATTTACCATAACCAGGTAGACTTAATTCCAGGCATGCAGGGATGGTTTAATATATGGAAATTAACCAATGTAATACACCATATAAACAAACTGAAAGATAAAAACCACATGATCATCTCCTTAGATGCAGAGAAAGCATTTGACAAAACGGAACATCCATTCATGTTTAAAGATTTGGGATATCAGAGATAAAAGCACATACCTCAACATAATAAAGGGTATATACAGCAAGCCAGTAGCCTAAATAAAATTAATTGGAGAGATACTCAAGAAATATCCTCTACTATCTGAGACTAGGCAAGGCTGCTTGCTCTCTCCATATCTCTTCAATATAGTACTTGAATTTTTAGCCAGAGCAATAAGACAACAAAAGGAGATCAAGGGGATAAAAATCAGAAAGGAGGAAGTCAGATTATCCCTATTTGCAGATGATATGACAGTCTTCATAAGTGACCCCCAAAATTCCACCAGAGAACTCTTACAGGTGATAAACACCTTCAGCAAATTGGCTGGATACAAAATTAACCCAAAAAAAATGTCAGTAGCCTTATTATATACAAAGGATAAATGTACAGAGGAAGAAATTAGGAAAGCTATACCTTTCATGATAGCCACAAGAATATAAAATATCTAGGAGTAACTCTAACCAAGCAAGTAAAGGACTTCTTTGAAAAAAACTTCAAATCTCTAAAGAAAGAGATTGAAGATGACATCAGAAGATGGAGGGATCTACCTTGTTTGTGGATCAGGAGAATTAACATAATAAAAATGGCCATCTTACCAAAAGCAATTTACAAATTCAATGTAATCCCTATCAAAATTACTACACAAATTTATAAAGATATTTTAAGTTCAATTCTCAACTTCATATGGAAAGGCAAAAAACCCAGAATAGAAAACAATCCTACACAATAAAAGATCCTCCAGAGGAATCTCTATAACTGATCTCAAGGTATATTATAGAGCAACAGTAATTAAAACAGCATGGTACTGGCACAGCAATAGGCTGGTGGATCAATGGAATCAAATTGAAGACCCAGAGATAAGTCCACACACATTTGGTCACTTGATTTTTGGCAAAGAAGCCAAATCTATTCAATGGAAAAAGGATAACATTTTCAACAAATGTTGCTGGTCTAACTGGATGTCTACATGTAAAAAAAAAAAATGCAATTAGACCCATATTTATCACCACACACAAAACTCAAGTCCAAATGGATTAAGGACTTCAACACAAAACCAGAAACACTAAATTGGTTAGAAGAAAAAGTGAGGAAGAGCCTAGAACACATTGGCACAGGAGTCAACTTCCTGAACAGAATACCAACAACAAAGGCATTAACATCAACAATTAATAAATGGGACCTCATGAGGCTCAGAAGCTTCTGTAGGGCAGAAGACACTGTCAACAGAACAAAGTGACAGCCCACAGACTGGGAAAAGATCTTCACCAACTCTACATCTGACAAAGGTCTAATATTCAAAATATATAAAGAACTCAAGAAATTAAACTTACCAAACCCAATAACCCAGTTGAGAAATGGGTCTCAGAACTAAACAGAATTCTCAACAGAGGAATAAAGAATGGCTGAAAAGGACATAAAGAAATGCTCAACGTCATTTGTCATCAGAGAAATGCAAATCAAAATGACTCTGAGATTCCATCTTACACCCATCAGAATGGCTAAGAACAAAACTCAAGTGACAGCATATGCTGGTGAGGGGGGAACACTCTTTCATTGCTGGTGGAAATGCAAACTTGTACAACCACTTTGGAAATCTATCTGGTGCTATCTCTGAAAACTGGGAATAGGGCTTCCTCAAGACCTAGCTACTCCTCTTCTTGGCATATACCCAGATGATGCTCCACCACACAACAAGAACATATGCTTAATCATGTTCATAGTGGTCTTATTCAAAATAGCCAGAACCTGGAAACAACCTAAATGTCCCTCAGTCAAAAATGGATAAAGAAACTGTGGTGCATTTACACTATGGAATACTACTCAGCTATTAAAAACAAGGAAATCCAGAAATTGGATAGAATGGACAAATGGATAGAACTAGAAATGATCATACTGGATGAGTTAACCCAGAAGCAGAAAGACTCACATGGTATATATTCACTTATAATTGAACACTAACCCAAGAGGCATGTCCCATGAAAGTCTTCACTTACCAGGAGATTGGGATAGATGTGAGGACATCCTACCAGGACTCTAGGTAAGAGAAATATAGGAAATTGGGGAAATAGAAGGACCCAGAGGGTCCTAGAAGCCTACAAGAAGAACATCATCATGGGCAGATCTGGGCCCAGAGGTTCTGCTCAAACTACTGCAACAACTAAGGACAATACATGCAGTAAACATTGAACCCCTACTCAGATATAGCCAATGGACAGGACAATCTCCACAGTTGAGTGGAGAGAGGGGACTGACTCTGACACAAACTCTGTGGCTCCATATTTGACAATTCTCACTTTGTGGGGAGGCCTGGTGGCATTAAAAGAAAGGATAAACAGGCTACCTAGATGAGACTTGATAGCCTATGATCATATAGTGGAGGAGAAGGTTACCTTCAGTCACAGACATTAGATAGGGTAATAGTGTGAAAGTGGGAGGGAGAGAGGAATGGGAGGATACAAGGGATGGGTAACAATTGAGATGTAATCTGAATAAATTAATTAAATACATTTTAAAAAATTTTTCAAATACTCAAATTCAGTATATGATATTCTTGGGGCACCATCTGGGCTCTAATCATTTTACATAGCCTTGCTTTTACAACTCAATTGTCTTTGATGTCTTTCTTTTGCCATGGTTTCACTTGGCTTTTTTCTGTGAATGCCTCATATTTATGGCATGTCCAATATCCTGGGTTCTCCAGAACAACTTAAGCTTCATGTCAACAGCTGCATGTGGTTGCCTTTCAGAACCTACTTGCAGGAAATCCAAATCTGTATCATGTTGTCTGTCCTCAGTGGCTCTCTGAAACCTTCACAAAAGCCTTCAACACCCCTTCACTCTTGCATCTTGCATTCTTGAACCTCTGCTGCCATCTTAAGCTGTAATTGAGTTTTATTTATTTATTTATTTATTTATTTATTTATTTATTTATTTATTTATTTGCACAGCTGTAGTGGCCTCATATGTGGCTAAACCTGGGACCTGCAGAGAAGCCATGCATCTGGATACTCAATTAAAGTTCTCTTCTTCCTTCAAACAAATTTGCAATATTATACGATGGAGTTCATGATGCATAGAGTGTTGCTCTCATATCACCTTCCTTATTGTCCTTGTGCAGTCTAGTTTTCTAAATGGCACAAATCTCTCCAGTAATTATATACTCTTTGTTTATATCTATGTCTCCTGTCTTCAACTTTAATTGGCACACTGCAAAACATTTTTCATGTACTCTCCACTTTTTGTTTTCTCTCACTCTAAATCTTGGTAAATTCAGCAGGCCATAATCATTCCATATCCTGAAGATTATGACACATAATTTTGTCCATCAAACAAATTATTTTACAACTTTTGTATTAGGTTCACTCAAGTTTTAGTATAGTCAGAATACAGCAGGAAAGAAAGCCTGATGATCAATCCCAAGAGAGTCCTTTGTTCTCTGATTTCTTGTTCCTTGATCTCTTCAGGAGGTCAGCCTTCAGTGCCCTATTCTATCAGCATTCTTATCTCCACACTCCATTAGAATGGTCTATTAGCTTCGTTGATGGTATCCTAGGGCCCTAACCCACAGCTGTAAATACATATCCCCTTGCAAACAAGTTGTGAAGGTTTAAGAACCATGTTTCCAGGCTTTTCACAGGTGGTAGTAAGAGTTGTTGCCTGTTTCTGTATTGTCAAATTTTAGAATTGCTTTGATGGAATACCTGAGAAGAAATAGAATAGTGAAAGGGGTATTTATGCTTGCTTACAGATTCCTGGTGAGGTGATATGGTGGGAGGCTCTATCCATAGAAGGAGCTGGCTGCATAGCTTGTTCCAGAATGTTCCATAGCCAAAGATGAGGAACTAGGGATAAAATGAGAATCAGGACAAAGCTATAAACCTCTAGTTCTGACCCCTCCTGAAGACTCACTTGGTCCAGTTGGTGCCCACCTATTAAAGCTTCTACATCTCCTCAAAACATCATAACTAGATGAGGAAAAATGTTCAAATATATGAGCCTGTTGGGGGCTTTGACATCTGTCCATAATATCTGTATCATGTGATACATACATTTTAGTTTTGTGGTACTTCTGGTAGTGTTTTTCACATCAACTATGCTAATTTACAAGTCAACAAACAAAAACAAGAATGATGTATTAATTGTTGATCTTAGAGCCTGAGGCCTTTGGTGTTCTCCTCAGGCACTTGTCTCCTGTGTGCCAATGAGTTCAAGTCCCTTCCCCACTTCCTCCTCTGATAGATTTAGTGTATCTCATTTCTGGTTTTATGTTCATCCAGTTGAACTTGATGTTTGTGAAGGTTGATAACATACATCTATTTGCATTTTTCTACCTGTACACATGCAGTTAGACCAGCAACATTTGTTGAAGATGCTTTCTTTCTTTCTTTCTTTCTTTCTTTTTTTTTTTTTTTTTTTTTTTTTTTTTTCTCTCATCGTATGACTTTGGCTCCTTTTCAAACCTCAAGAATCTGTAGGTGTGTGGGTTTACTTCTGGGTCTTGGATTTGAGTTTGTTGATCAACCTGTCTGTTTCTATGCCAGTACCATGGAGGTTTTATTATAATTTCTCTGTAGTATTGCTTGAAATCAGGAAAATATTCCTTTATTGTATTGTCTTAACTATTCTAGATTTTTTGCTTTTACATATGAAGTTTAGAATTTCTATTTAAGGTCTGTAAAGGATTGTTGTAGTGAATGTAAACATGTTTTTGTTTTGATCCCAAGAGTGGGATGTGAAACAGACATATGTAAGAGTGTGTGGTGTTTTTCTGCTGAAAACAGACTTGTGAGAGAGCAGAGAATTTTTGCTCACTAGAAAAGTAACTGCCTCTTGTGGGGGCACAGTCTTTGTCAACTGATAAACATACTAGTATGGGCTCTGAGAGGATATGCATACATACATTCACACACACACACAAACACACACATATATCTTATTTATTTTTTTCACTTTTTTTTATTAATTTATTCTTGTTACATCTCAATTGTTATCCCATCCCTTGTATCCTCCCATTCTTCCCTCCCTCCCATTTCCCCCCCCCTTTTTTTCTCTTTTCTTTTCTTTTTTTTTTTATTAATTTATTCTTGTTACATCTCAATGTTTATCCCATCCCTTGTATCCTCCCATTCCTCCCCCCCCCCATTTTCTCATTATTCCCCTCCCCTATGACTGTTCCTGAAGGGGATTACGTCCACCTATATATTCTCATAGGGTATCGAGTCTCTTCTTGGCTACTTGCTGTCCTTCCTCTGAGTGCCACCAGGTCTCCCCCTCCAGGGGACATGGTCAAATGTGAGGCACCAGAGTACGTGAGAAAGTCGTATCACACTCTCCACTCAACTGTGGAGAATATTCTGACCATTGGCTAGATCTGGGAAGGGGTTTAAAGTTTACCTCCTGTATTGTCCTTGGCTGGTGCCTTAGTTTGAGCGGGACCCCTGGGCCCAAATCTGCCTATCATATTGTTCTACTTGTAGATTTCTAGGACCCTCTGTATCCTTTTATTTTGCTGTTCTCCCATGCGTCTCTCATTTAGAGTCCCAATAGGATGCCTTCCCCTCTGTCCCAGTTTCCTGGTAAGTGAAGGCTTTTGTGGGACATGCCCCTTGGGCTAGTATGCAGATATAAGTGACTGACAAAGGTCTAATATCCATTTTCCCCTTATTCCCCTCCCCTATGACTATTCCTGAAAGGGTTTTCTTCCCCTGTATATGCTCATAGGTTATCAAGTCTCTTCTTGTTATTTATGTTTTTTAAGTCCAGCTTTAATCCATGGTGATATGATAAAGTA
Source organism: Acomys russatus (assembly GCF_903995435.1). Classification (NCBI taxonomy): domain Eukaryota; kingdom Metazoa; phylum Chordata; class Mammalia; order Rodentia; family Muridae; genus Acomys; species Acomys russatus. The sequence continues at coordinate 2,429,300 of NC_067158.1, read as the reverse complement.
CAATTGCTTAATTCAAGTTTCTTGTATTGTTTGAGGCTTGCTTTGTGACCAAGTGTGAGTGATTCTGGAGAATGTTCTATGAGGTGCTGAGAAGAAGGTACACTTTTTTGTGATTGGGAGAAAAGTTCTGTACATATCTATTAGGCCCATTCACTCCATGTTCCATTACATCTGCTAGTTTCATTATTTCTCTATTTGTTTTCTATCTCAATGAACTTCCCATTGGTAAAAATGGGGTGTTGAAGTCTCCCACTATTAACCTATGTGGATTGATCTGTGATTTAAGCTTTAATAATGTTTCTTGTACAAATGTGAGCGATCTTTTATTTAGGGTATAGATGTTCAGGATGGAGATATCCTCCTGGTGGACTTTTCCTTTGAAGAGCATAACATGTTCTTTTCCATTACTTTTGATTATTTTTGATTGAACGTCCACATTAGGATGGCAACTTTAGCTTATTCCATGGATTCATTTCCTTGGAAAGGTTTTCAGGCCTTTACTCTGAACTAATGATTATTTTTGATTGAATATTTTTAATTAGATATTAGTATGTCTACTACACCTTGTTTCTTGGGTACATTTTCTTATAAAATCTTTCTCCAGCCTTTACTCTGAGGAAATGTCTATCTTTGTTGCTGAGGTATGTTTCTTATATGTAGCAGAATGTTGGTTCCTGTTTATACATCCATTCTATTAGCCTGGGTTTTTTTTTAATTAGGTAGTTAAGTCCAGTTGATGTTGAGAAATATTAATGACTAATGATTGTTAGTTCCTTTTATTACGATGTTAGTGGTGATAATGTGTTGGTGTACTTTATGTGTGTTTAATGACTTTCTTGATGAGTGATAATTGGGACCCTTGAGATGTTCCCCAATTTGCATTTGTGTATTGTTGTTTTTTCCTGGTTAAAATGGGCTCAAACCTTTCTGGAAGAATTAGATAGACAAGGCTGACTCTTGTGAATGTTTTTTTTAATATATTTCCTGGTGATAGGACAAAACACATCTTCAAAGTGTTTCTTGTTAGCCATAAACTTCATTAGGGTTAAGCTTCTAGAGGCTTTAAGGATTACAAAACTCACCCTGCTGACTTTAAAAAATCTTCAACAAGGGAAGAGACTGTTGGGCTCTGGCAGTGTTTAGCAAGCACATATGAGGCTCTGGATTTGATCCATAACACTTTCATTACCATCCAAAATCATTACCAGCATTATCCACATCTTGAACTAACTTTGAAAATTACTGGAATTTATTATTATTATTATTATTATTATTATCATTATTATTATCATTATTATTATTATTATTATTATTATTATTAATTATTAATATTAATATTATGATCGTCATCATCATCATCATCATCACTAGTTTATTCACTTTAGATCCTGGTTGTAGCTCCATCCCTCCTCTCCTTCCAGTCCCAGCCTATGTCATTCTTCCCCCTTCCCTCTCCCCTATTCCTCAGAAAAGAGGAGGCACTCATTTTCCATCCACCCCAGCCAATAAAGTCACATCAGGACTGAGCTTTTCCTTTTACCCTGTGGCCTGGCAAGGCAGTCCTGCCAGGGGAAGTGATCAAAAAGCAATCAACAGAATCCATGTCAAAGACAACCCCTTCTCCCATTATTAGAGAACCTACATGAAGCCTGAGCTGCTCATTTATTAAAACTATGTTGAGTGCTTAAGTGCAATCCAGAATGGCCATTGATTGGTTCTTCAGTTTCAGCAAGCCCCTTTGGTGCCTGGGTCATTGGCTCTGTAGTGGAGCTCCTGTCACCTCCATGTCCTTTTCACCTTACCCCAACTCTTCCACAGGACTCCCTCTGTATTGCTAAGTTTTGGCTATGAGTCTCAGCATCTGTTTTGAAGCACTGCTGTGTAGAACCTCTTGGAAGACAACTCTGATAGATTCCTGTCTGCAAGCATACCAGAGTAAAATTAATAGTGTCAGAGGTTGTCTCCTTCCCATGGTGTGGGTCTTGGGTTGGGCTCAGCATTGCTTGGACATTCCCTCAGTCTACTCTATCTTCTCTTATCACTGCATATCTTGTAGGCAGGATAAACTTTGTGTCAAAGTTTTTGTGGTAAATTGGTGTTCGCCTACATCTACTAAGAGTCTTGTCTAGTTGGGACAAGTCCTTTTCCATTTCTATGGCCTCTGACAGTAAGACACTCTGCTAGAAGCCCCCTTATATCCTCCCAGGAGCCTAACCTGACTTATGTATCCAGCTTGTCCTAGAATGCCTCAGCCCACAGTTTCTCTTTTATCTACAGGTCTTCTGTCATCCTGTCCCCACTCTCCCAAGGTCTGATCTCCACCCTCATATTTTCCATGCACCCTCCCTTATCTTGTTCCTTCTCTTCAATGTCCTCCCTTGGATCCTCCTTGTTGCTTATCTTCTTTGGATCTCTTTATTTTAGTAAGTTAATCCTGTATTATATGTTGAAAATCCACTTATAAGTGAGCACATACCATGTATGTCTTTCTGGGACTGGATTATCTCACCCAGGATAATCTTTTCTAGTTCCCTACATTTGACTGCACATTTAATGATTTCTTGACTTTTAATAGCTGAGCAGTATTCTGTTCTGTAAATGCACCACAGATTCTTTACCCATTCTTCAGTTGAAGGACATCTAGGTTGTTTCTAGATTCTGGCTATTAGGAATAAAGCTGCTATGAACATAATTTAACAGATGTCCTTGTTGTATGGTGGAGCATCTTTTGGGTATATGCCCAGGAGTAGTACAGTTGTGTCTTGAGGTAGAGCTATTCCAAATTTTCTGAGAAAGAGCCAGATGGACTTCCAAAGCAGTTGTATAAGTTTGCATTCCCATCAGCAATGCAGGAGTGTTTACCTTTCTCCACATCCTCACCACCATGTGCTGTCACTTGAGTTTTTGATCTTAGACATTCTGGTACGTGAAGATGAAATATCAGAGTTGTTTTCATTTGCACATTCCCTGATGACTAAGGACATTGAGCATTTCTTTAAGTGCTTCTCTGCCATTTGAGATTCCTCTGTTAAGATTTCTCTATTTAGTTCTGTGCTCCAATTTTAATTGGGTTATTGTGTTTGTTATATATGATATTATCTCTTTGTTTGATGTAAGATAAATGAAGATCTTTTCCCAATGTGTAGACTGCCATTTTGTTCTATTGACAGTCTCCTTCACCTTATAGAAGATTTTCAGTTTCAAGAGGTCCTTTTTATTAATTATTATTCTTAGAGTCTGAGCTGTTGGTATTCTGTTTAAGAATTTGTCTCCTGTACCAATGAGTTCAAGGCTTTTCCTAACTTCTTTTCTAATAGATTTAGTGTATCTGTTTTTATTTTGAAGTCTTTAATCCACTTGGACTTTAGTTTTGTGCAGTGCAATAAATATGGATCTATTTAAATTTTTCTACATGTAGATTTTCACTTAGACCAGCACCATTTGTTGAAAATGCTTTCATTTTTCCATTGTATGGTTTTGGCTCCTTTGACAAAAGTCAAATGTCCATAGCTGTGTGGGTTTATTTTGGGTTTTCAATTCAGATCCTTAATTCACCAATCTGTTTCTATGCCAGTACTGAACAGTTTTTATTACTATTGCTCTGTAGTATAGCTTGAAATCAGAAATGGCAATACCTCCAGAAGTTCTTTTTTTTATTTCATTGATTACATCTCAATTGTTGTTCCCTCACTTATATCCTCCTATTCCTCCATCCCTCCCTCTTTCAACCTATTCCTCTCCCCTAGGTCTGTGACAGAAGGGGACCTCCTCCTCCACCATATGCTCACAGCCTATCAAGTCTCATTCTGGTAACCTGCTTAACCTTTCTGTGAGTGCTGCCAGTACTCCCCACCAAGGGGAAGTGGTCAAATATGGGGCACCAAAGTCTATGTCAAAGTCAATCCCTGCTTCCCACACAACTGTCGAGAATGTCCTGTCCATTGTCTAGATCTGAGTATGGGTTCAGTGCTTACTGTATTGTTCTTGGTTGGTGCAGTAGTTTAAGCAGATCCCCCTGGGTCCAGATCCACCCATCATGATGTTCTTCTTGTATCCTCTGGATCCTAGAAGTTCTTTTATTGCATAGAATTGTTTTGGCTATTCTGGATGTTTTGCTTTTCCATATGAAGTTCAGAATTGTTCTTTCAAGGTCTGTAAAAAATTATGTTGGTGTTTTGTTGGTGATTGCATGACAACTGTAGAGCACTTTTGTAAGAAGCCCATATTTCTGATGTTAATCCCACCAATACTTAAGCATGACAGCTCTTTCCATCTTCTGACATCTTCTTCAATTTCTTTCTTCAGAGACTTAAAGTTCTTATCATACATGTCTTTGACTCATTGGTTAGAGTTACACCAAGATTCTTTATTTTATTTGTGACTATTTTGAATGGTGTGGTTTTCTTAATTTTTTCTCAGTTCATTTGTTGTTCTATACAGGAGAGTTACTGATATTTTAAAATTAATCTTGCATCTAACCACTTTGCTGAAGACGTTTATCATCTGTAGGAGTTCTCTGACAAAATTTTTTGGCATTATTTATGTAGACTATTATATCATCTGTGAATAGCAATAATTTGATTGCTTCCTTTTCAACTTTAATCCACTTGATCTCCTTTAGTTGTGTTATTGTTCAAGCAAGAATGTCTAATACTATATTAAAGAGCTTTGGAGAAAATGGGCAGCCTTGTCTTGTCCATTATTTTTGTGGAATTTCTCTGAGTTTCTATCCATTTAATTTTGTGTTGGCTATTGACTTACTGCATATAGCCTTTATTTTGTTTAGGTATGGGACTTGTATTCCTGATCTCTACAAGACTTTTATCATGAAGAGGTGTTGGATTTTGTCAAAGGCTTTTTCTGCATCTAATTAGATGGTCATGTGATTTTTTTTTCTTTCCTCTTGTTTATATGGTGGATTACATTATTGGGTTTTTATCTTGAACCATCCCTGTAAACCTGGGATAAAGCCTAGTTGATCATGGTGGATGATAAATTTGCTGAATTCTTGGGTTTGATTAGTGAGTATTTTATTAATAATTTTTGCATCAACACTCATGAATGAATTTTGTCTGAAATTCTTTTTCTTTGTTAAGTCTTTGTGTGGTTTAGGTATCGGGGTGACTATGGCCTCATAGAATGGGTTTGTCATTGTTTCTTATGTTTCTATTTTGTGGAATAGTTTGAGGAGCATTGAGACTATGTGTTCCTTGAAAGTCTAGTAGAATTCTTCACTGAGCCCATCATCCATAGTCTTTTTTTTTTTTTTTTTTTTTTTTTTTTTTTTTTGGTTGGGAGACTGTAATGACTGCTTCAATTTCCTTAGGGGTTATAGTACTGTTTATGCTGCTTACCTGTTATTGATTTAACTTTGGTAGGTGAAATCTATGAAGAAATCATCCATTTCCTTTAGATTTTCCAATTTTGTGGAGTACAGGCTTTTGAAGTAAGACCTGATGATTCTATGGATCTCCTCAGTTTCTGCTGTTACATCCTCTTTTTCATTTTCATTTTGTTAATTTGTATACTCTCCTTCTGCCTTTTAGTTAGTTATCTTAGGCATTTGTCTATCTTGTTAATTTTCTCAAAGAATCAGCTCTTCTTGATTTCATGGATTCTTTGGATTGTTCTCTATGTTTATAATTTGTTAATATCACCCCTGAGTGTGATTCTTTTCTGCTGTCTACTCCTCATGAGTGTGTTTGCTTTGTTTTTTCTAGAGTCTTCAGGTAAGCTACGAATTTACTAGTATGGTATCTCTCCAATTTCTTTATGAATGCACTTAGTGCTATGAATTTTCCTCCTATTACTGCTTTCATGGTGTCCCATAAGTTTGGGTATGTTGTGCCTTCATTTTCATTGTATTTTAGAAAGTCTTTAATTTCTTTATGTCTTCCTTGACCCAGTGGCCATTGAGCAAGGAGTTGTTCTGTTTCTACATTGTATTGGCTTTCTGTTCTTTCTATTATGGTTGAGGTCTAGTTTAATCTATGGTGGTCTGATGAATAACAACAGGTTACTTTAATTTTCTTGTGTCAGTTGAGATTTGCTTTATGACCAACTATATGGTCAATTTTAGAGAAAGTTCGCTGTGGTGCTGAGAAGAAGTGTATTCTTTTGTGTTTGAGTGAAAAGTTCTGTAGACATGGGTTGGGTCCATTTGATTCGAGACTTCTGTTAGTTTTATTATTTTTCTATTTAGTTGCTGTTTCAGTAATCTGTCTGTCCATTGGTGAGAGTGGGCTGTTGAAGTCTCCCACTATTAATGTATGTGGATCTACATGTGATTTAAGCTTTAATCATGTTTCTTATGTAAATGTGGGTGCTCTTGTACTTGGGGCATGGATATTCTGGATTGAGTTGTCTTCTTGGTAGAATTTTCTTTTGATGAGAATGAAGTGTCCTTTCTCATCTCTTTTGACTAATTTTGCTTGGAAGTCTATTTTATTAGATATTAGGATGGCTACTCTAGCTTGCTTCTTGGATCATTTGCTTGGAAAGCTTTTTCCAGCCCTTTTCTCTAAGGTAATGACTATCTTTGTTGCTTAGGTGTGCCTCTTCGATGCAGCAAAATGTTGGATCCTGTCTACTTATCCATTCTGTTGGCCTGTGTCTTTCTAATGGAGAGTTGAGTCTATTGCTGTTGATATGTATTAATAAACAATGAATATTAGTTTCTTTTATTGTGATGTTGGTGGTGAAAGTGTCTTTGTGTGATTGTCTTCTTTTGATTTTGCTTTTGTGAAATTATCTACATTCTGTGTTTTCTTGTGTGTAGTTGATCTCATTGGATTGGAGTTTTCCTTCTAGTAATTTTTGATGGGTTGAACTGATGCTTAGATATTGTTTGAATTTGGTTTTGTCTTGGAATATCTTGTTTTCTTCCTCAGTGGTGATTAAAAATTGTGCTGGGTATAGTACTCTGGGCTGGCATCTGTGGTTTCTTAGTGTGTGCATGACATCTGCCCAAGCCCTTCTGGATTTCACAGTCTCTGCAGAGAAGTCAGTTGTGATTCAGATAAGTCTGTCTTTATAGGCTATTTGGCCTTTCCCTTGCTGCTTTTAATATTTTTCTTTGTTTAGTAGGTTGAGTGTTTTTATTGTTACATGGTGGGAGGAAATTCTTTTCTGCTCTAGTTTATTTAGTCTTCTTTGGGTCTCTTTTATGTTTAAATGAGTCTCTTTTGGGAGGTTAGGCACATTTTCTTCTATGATTTTCTTGAAAATACTTTCCAATCCTTAAAGCCTGGTGTCTTCTTTTTCTTCTATTCTTATTATTATTAGGTTTTGTTTTTTATGTTGTCCTTGATTTCTTGCATTTTTGTGTCAGGAATTTTTTGTATTTTAATATTTTCTTTGACCAATGTGTAGATTTACTCTATTATATATTTTGCATCTTGTGGTCTCTCCTCCATCTCTTATATTCTGTTAGTAATGCTTACCTCTGTGGTTCCTGTTCCCTTCTTTAAGTTTTTCATATCCAGGATAGTCTTGGTTTGTGTTTTCTTTATTGATTCAGGTCTTGATTCATTTTATTCATTTCTTCCACCTGTTCGATTGTATACTCCAGCATGACTTTGATGGTCTCTATGTGGTTTATATTAATTTTTTGTTGTTATTCTATTCCTTTGAAGGATTTTTTTTCTACTTTAAAGTATTTTCATTGCATTTTCCTGTACTTCTTTAAGGGATTTATACATTTCCTCTTTATGTGCCTCAAACATCTTCATAAGTAGTGATTTAGGGTAATTTTCTTCTGTTTTTATTGAATTGGAATATACAGTGTTTTGGGGGGTTTGGGGGCAAGCCATTTTTACCTGTTTTTTGTTGACTGTGTTCTGATGCTGGCCTTTGGCCATTTGGTTGTCTGTGATGTTGGCTATTTGTTCCCAGAATCTGTTGGGTTTCTCAGGCCTTTGTGATCCAGTGAAGTTCTACCTGTCTCCTCAAGACAGCTAGTAGATCTGTGTTGAAAGCTGGATCTTCCAATTTCTGGAGTCTGGAGTCCTGTTCAGCATGGTAGGGAAAGATAGGAGGAAAGCAAAGAAGGGTGTTTTGGAAGCTATACTCCCAACAATCAGAATCTGCTGGTCTCTGCCATCTGGACCCTGGGACCTATATGCTCCTGTTATTTAGTTGATCTTCCTTGGGAGAACAGTGGGACTGGCATTGATTAAAGGTTGGTTCATAGCCCTCAGGGAAGTTGGAGGTATCTTAGGTCTGATTAATGGAGAGGAATGACCCTGGATCTGTGGACCCACACTCAAGTGGATATAAGGCAGAAGTCACTGGGTAAATGCTGGGAAGACATGGGCTGGGAGTGTCAGGCAAGTGAGAGGTGGGCAGTTGCAGATAGGAAGCACTGGGCCACCTGGATGTGCTGAAGTTTGTGTTTTGAAGTCATCTGCCAGTCACTTTAAGAAAAGTAGTCTCTGACTTTCTGCCACTCATATATGGTGTGCCCTTGATGCTGCCATCTTGTAAGTCTTGCCTTTAAATTTATTTTTAACTGATTTATCCATTTTTATAGCTTTAGAATCTATTGATAGAATTTTTATCTTACTCTGGGGGTATACTTCTCACCTTTTTGAATATTTATTATATCAGATTTCTGTTGCCATATTTATTAAGTGACCTTTTGGCAAACTTTAAAAAAAAATTTTTGGTGCTTTTGCTTTGTTCTGTTTTGTTTTTCTTTGTTTTCAAGACGAGGTTTCTCTGTGTAGCTTTGGATATCCTGGCCTTGCTATATAACTGAAATTGTATCTTAAGTTGTCAGTTTTTTATTTAATATTGGCTCTAATTCTAGCTTGTCATTCTAGCTCTCACTGTAGCTTCTTTCACTCTAATAAACCTGGAATCTGTACAAGTATAACTGGGGACAGAGATGGAGAGATTCACCATTTTTATAAGCCACGGAACTGTGAGCACACTGTAGTGGTTCTATAGGCATTATATGATGTCTTGCTCAAAAAAGGGATGACCCCTATTAAGAAATGGGAGTTTCCTTAAGCACCTTTCACAGTGGTCTTGCTAGTAGCAAAGCCCTTTGATACTGGCAGCTTCTTGCAATACAGAAGGTCCTGGATCATTTGATGTCAAAATCAGCAGCAGCATGGCTCAAGATAGTTTCCCACCATTGCCTTGGTGATACTCCAAATAACAACTCTTTGTACAAAGGTTCCAAAGATATAAAAATTGATGTGATGTCTGTCACACCAATCCTGACAGCAATGTGAGGGATGTCAGGAGGAACAACTGTAGATAGGATGACAATGGAAACTGGTGTTCCTTTATGTGGCTTTATCAACAGTGCCTGCCAGAACCATGCTTTGTTCCCATAATCATGGGCAAACTGATAAATAGAAAGACAAGGAGTTTTATAGGACCTTATCAGTAAGACGCTGTGAATAGAAGTGTAATAACATCAGATTCCCTTCCTGATTTGTCAGCAATAAGCACCCAAGAATGGTACCTGGGAAAGGTAGCAGAAACCACTTGGGTGGCTGTCTTCAGTCTTGGCCCTTGTGTAAGTCAACATGCAGCAAGCCGTGCACACTTTCTGTGAAGGCAAATGTTCCATTTTCCTGAATCTTGGAGCCAGTTTACAATATGTACCTCCTGATGAGAACATCAGCTCCATGCAGTACAGTAATCCAAGCCGGCTTATGTCATAGTATCAAGTTATATATGTGACAGCTATACCCTGGGGCCTGCATACTATAATTTCAGCAGAGTTAGGAATATGCATGGGCTTTGTACCCCAAAACCATCTAAACTGAGAGAATAGCTATTTTGTCATATGTGAAATTATTTTTAAAGTGAGGGTCCCATGTAGCATTCAGACTACAATATGAGTGGTTGTAAGCCTATGGGGACTTTGAGCTTTTCCAATAGCTAGGACAAATAGCTTCTATACTGTTGGCTTGATTCCTTTTTAACTCTTACCCTTGTGAAGGGAAAGTTCTTCCTCCCAAGCTGTGACCTCAGAGCAGCAGATGCCACGATTCTCTTACTGTGCTGTTGTCTCAGGCTTCTGCTCTTACCAGATTCTGGTCTGCTGCCAATTTTGTGTTATCTCAGCCATTTATCACCTTTTAGTTTGGTTCTTCCTTGGAAAAGAGGACCTGAGAGTTGGGCATCTCTATTCAGCCATCTTGAATCTCAAGATTAATTAGTTTTATTGAATTATTTTTTGAGGTAGGATCCCACTGTGTTACCCTAGATCTCTTTATAACAGACCAGGCTGCCCTTCACTCACAGAGATCTGCCTGCCTCTGCCTCCAAAGTCCTGGGATTAAATGCATGAACCAACACACTCAGGAACAAATTAATTCTTCTAAATGGACCCCTCAAGTTCTTTTACTTGGTGGACATTCTTTGTTCAGTTTTTGTGTTTCTGAATACTTTAGTCTTTCCTCCAATTTTGAGTCATTAATGACATATGTTCAGTTTAGTACTAAAGTCTATGATATTTATTCTACAACTCACTTGTTGGGTTTTCTGGGGTTTAGGAGATATAGATTCCCCTTTAATATGAAGGAAACAGTGGGTCCAGAACTACTGGTCTAAGTCTCAGAGATCTATTCTGATCCATTCTAGGTTATAGAGTTATTACAACCTGGGAATTGTGTCCCTTTTGTCTTTACTGTAGAATAGGAGAAACCATGTCTGTTCTTCTTTGTCTAACCCAGTGAAGGCATGGTTATAGGCAGAAATCAAAATGATTAGCTGTTGTCTGTTACCCAGATTCTCACAGTGCCCATATCAAATTCTTTCTTCTTAAGAACACTTTTCTTTCTCAACAATAACCTCCATTATCATTATCGATGCTGGGTTATAGAGTTATAGATTCATTACTCATTCAGGTCTAATTGTCTCTCTAATAGCAATTAACATTAATCTCCTGGCCAGGGACCATATGATTTTATCTGGGTTAGTGGGAACATGAATTTATTAAAATGGTCCTTAAACCATCCTAAGGTATGAACAAAAGAGGATGATATAGCAGGTAGTGATTCTGCCATTGTGAAGTAGAAATATTGATCATCATATGCTTTTTAGAAACATGAACAAAATAGAATTAAATAGTAGTGGAGATTTTAGCTTAAAACGATAGTATTCATAGATAGGAATCAGAACAGAGTCTCTGGCAAATATAATACACTTACCTCATAATGCAAAACTCATAGGTTGGATGATATATCAAAAATAAAACGTCATAATATAAAAATGTGACTTGGCTAATGTGGTGATTGTTCTCTCTGATAGTGTATTTATCAATGCTTTGACCAATGCAATATCTCTTAACTGAGGATGAACTATAAGAAGTCACTGTTTTCATAGACAAAGATGATGATGTGTGGCAATCTTATATTGTTCATGGTAGAGAAGTTTTGATTCTTTAGAAGTCAATATGTGACTTCCACATAGTAGTCCTGATGTTGTTGGTGGCCTACTTTGATAAGCTAGTTTGAAAGTAGTTTTGTAGGAATCAATATCAAGATTTTCTAGTTTCTCCATTAAGTGACAGGAGAATGGAACAGCAAGAAGCTTACTACCACAGGCAGAGTTTGAGAATTAATGGGACATATTGGGATCTGTTTATTCAGATCAAGTAAAATGGTTGTCTGAGACAATCTTATCTTAGGTATCAAGGATAAAGGAAGCTTCTGAGGATACCTGAGATATTACCCATCCCTTGAGAAGCCCTAAGAATCATGGGTTGCGAGCCAAAACTGTATGGCAGTGGTAGGCATCCCTAAATGTCCACTGTACTAAGGCAAATCATACCAATTAAACTCTTGCAGTGTGATATGAGATGACTGAATTTCTACAGATTTAAGCATGTGCTATAAATGAGAAAGGTGTTCACTAAAAGTTACATTGTGGTAGTCTGTCAGTCTCACAGCAACTAGCAGTCCTGCCAAGATATGTAAATTAGCCTTTGCTGCAGGATTGATTAGGTAGTGAATTTATAAAAATGATCCCATAAGAGAACGGTGCTACTCCTGTGATCAGTGTACTCTGTTATTTAAAATTGGGCTAATACTCAACATAGGAAGTGTCATTTTGCCATCTTATTAGCAACTTCTGAGAAGTTTTATGTATGTACTACTATACATTTCTTAGAAATATGTTTCATAACTTTTATTATCTAAAAAGCTATTTTAGTATTTCCCTTCCAAGTGTAAGTTTGAAGAATAAGAATTTTACTACAAATTTTAACTGTCACTAAACCATCATCCTAGACATTGTCATGGACAACAGTGTAAATTAAAATGTCTTTGACTATTAAGTCCCTTGTGGGCATTTTAAATTTCTGCATTCCTTCCCTACTTAATCATCTACATCACTATTATTATCATAACCACACAAAGGATAATGACGTTCAGGGACTATGCTATTAAGGAAGACCATTTCAAAACATAGAAAAATACTGTGAGATTAAATAATTTATTACTGTTGCTAAGATGAACACATACATAATACTCAATTTTATGTGGAACATTAAAAAAATAGTTTTAATACAGTATCAAAATTTACACAAGTATTTTGTCAAAAGACCAATGTCCTTTGTATCCGCTTCTGCAGGCTCTGCTGCAAGCACAAAAACTTGTTTAAATGTTTTCAGACTATAGGAATACAACAATTGAAGGATGTTTCTATGTGGGAGGGTGTACACACACATAACAAACGATTTTCTCTTAGTAAACTAAAAATATAGCATTTTAATGGAAGAGTCTTAAATTATAATCCAGTTATGGTAATTGGAAAGATCCTTCCTTCTATATTAAATGAACTCAAAGTATTTTCAGAAAATAGAAGGAAGTTTTAAAATCACAATTATATTCTTTTTACTATGACAAAAATCCTTCTCATTCCCGTCAATAAACATTAATATGCTATATGATAAAACCATTTATAAACAAAGAATATTAAGTGTGAGTCAAATCATAAGTTTAGAAAATACCCAGGAATTGTTGCATCCCTACTTTTTATAATCTTAAACTACAGTAAAAACAGCATTCTGTCACAGGCCTTTGCACATTCATACAAGAAACTATCATTGCATTTAGATAAACGTAAAATATCTATCATTGCATTTCCAGTACACACATTCTAATATTATACATCTATACCAAAAGTCAGAAAACTAGCAAAGCTAGCACACATCTCAAGCGAGCTGAACAAGAGCTTTTAGCCTCAATAATGGACATGCGTTAGCTTCATAAGACACTGCAGTAAATAGGCGAAGAGAGCTTCTGTTTCATAGTGCAGTGCAAGATTTCAAATTCTACATAAAGTTCATTAAATATACAGCATGTCTAGAAACTAAATTATAGAAATAGACAATCTCACAGCTTGAAACACTTAGAAAAATTGTTTCCTTGTTAGTTGACATCGGTGTGCTGAATATATAGGGAGGGTTGTATGACCCAAAGACATGCCTCTATAAACAACTCATCAAAATTTAATAATTTATTTTGACAATTTAAAAAAAAAGATGATATTCTCTGCTAAGTACTCTGAAAATTCTTCCTACTTTTCTAGCTGGTAAAAGAATTTGTGATTGTATTTTAGCACCTCAAAATTCAAAAGAGAAACCAAATATTATCTTGCATCCAACTAATTATGTATCAGGAAGCAATCTTTCCTCAACTGAAATATAGGAGGGAGCTTCCCAAACAAGGCTTGTATGCTTGAAAATATCTCTTTATATCTTCCACACAGTAGAAAGCGCCTACCACTAGATACAATAAACCACCTCTATCAAAGCCATAGAGGCTCTACTGGACTCATCCAACCATGCAGATTATCCAATGTGTCAATCATAGATATGGAGAGTCAAAATATTTCAGCTGTCATGAAAATATTAGTATTAAAATTTTCCCAAAGCTACCTTGAGACTGCTGTAAACACTAAAGTGAGACGTATAGCACACACTAGCTTTATGGGGGAAGGTGTACTGAAGGACTTAAAGGGGAGATATGTGCAATGTACAATCACTCCATGTGATGCCATGAGTCCCATTTTTGTAGAAATCAACTTTTTTCCTTTTTCTTCTTTTCTTTCTTTCTCCAGTAGTGGTGATCTCATGTAATCTCTCTGTGAGCAGGAGTGCTGCTGCTCACATAGGTCCTTTGTACTGGTTTCCTGACAAATGTTGCCTAATTCCAGGACATGAGCCTGCAGCATCTCCAAGTTTCCTCCACACAACCTTAAAAGAAAAAAAAAGAAGCAAGCATCGTAAGTGTCATCTTGCAGAACAGTTGTTTACGTTTCAGAAAAGACTATGAGAGAGATCAAAGATGGGTGCAAAGACAAGACAAATTCTCCACATGATGAGTTTAAACACAAAGGAAACATGATGATGACAATACCTGGGACACAAAAACTTATCTGCAGCTAGGATGCTACACCTTACTCCAGCAACCAGCACTGATTGTAAAGAAGGACTTAATTTCTCATTCTCACTATCTATATGGTCTTCGACTGACTTAACAGTAATTTCCACCGAAAGAAATTCTGAGGATGCTCACAGAAAGGAGACACTGGCTTCTGCATTTTTTTCATGTTCCCAAAATGAGTTTAATGTACATACAGAATTAAGAGCCCTAGGTTAAAAGAGCATGCTGGCTTCTATAGATTACATCTATAACAAAAAATACAAAAACGTCTAATTTATTCAGAAGAGTGAGTTTTTATTCTTAAGCCACGTAATCCCTAATCCTCTATTTTTGGTTTCCTAATATTTGCAAAGTAGGAGATGTGGTTGTCATCAGTCTCAGCTAATGATCTACTAGAGAATTCTCTCGTATTTACAGAAGAGAAGACATATAAACACAGGGTCAAGGAAATTCAGAAATTCAAAGAAATACAATTACAACCTTTTAAAAGGTGGACCATTTGGGGTGGATGTTGGCAAAAAGGTAAGATCAAGAACAACATGAGTATAAAACTACTGAAGTGACCAAAAATGCCACTACACAAGTACTAACTGGAATAAATGCATGCATGTCTATACACAGCAGAACCACCATACCTGCCTAGAATATTTACTATGAGGATTGTGTTAGACTAATGTATTTCACAAGACACTGTTTAACATAAACATAAAACCAGTTTGTTCATTAGTAATTGAGAGACTATCTCTTTTTATTTTGCTTTTAATTAGAAGAAAATCCATCAGGGACACCTACTACCATTTACAGTGATGCACAGACTGCTTTTCTCCATTTTCAAGGCAGTGGGAATACAACAGTCACCGTTGCATGGAGAAGCAACCTGTTGCAGTCAAGGGGAATTTTAGTTATGGCCTTCAAATACCAGGAATGGAACTATATAGCAAAGGACAGCTTCAGCTACACAAAGGAGGTCAAGAAAGTCTCAAAAAATACCATTCATTGCCCCAGTCTGGTCCATAGATATAATCAGTTCTACCAAAAAATGTTTTGAATATCTGGTTTGGAACCAAAGGATACATCTGAAGTCCGCAGAAGAAGTTACAGATGTAAAAACATGGCTGTTGCAACTAAAAAGTAGAACTGCTCTTCAGTTACTGAATTGTGGAACACAAAGGGCTACATCCAGTTAAGGAAACTCCTACTAAAATAAAGCAGTAGCACTAAGGGGGCACTGCAGAATAACGCTGCGCACAAGAGTGTAAATAAGATCATCAAGTATTTCAATTATCACTGGGAGATGTCAGACAAGCCTAAAATGACAAGGTTACTAAAACAGTGGTTATGATTCTCAAAGGGCCATATATTTATCCTTAGAGAAGAACCAACAAACTATTTATGAAACAATGTGATAGTCTACAGATAACATCATTTTTGGTAAGTTCATGTCACCCAATTATATCCTGGAAGAATATAAAAAACTGACAAGATTTCCATTACCATGAATTCTTGCAGAATCTTATAAAGCTTATAATGCCATACATAATTCTGCTTATAATATCATATATAATCCTGTGACATTCAAAAGTATATATATATATATATATATATATATATATATATATGTCAAATAGAAAGTATTTGTAATCTTTGCTATCTTCCAGAAAAATTATTTATTAAACTGCCTTGTAATTTTATTTTCTTTTTACCCACCCTGCAATGTCCTCTTATATTTATTCCCCAATATTTACTGTATAAGTTTGATGGTTGTGTAATTTATAATGGTGCCACAGGTACTATTTTAAACTGTTTCCAAATGGGCTTTAAAAGTTAAGGTTTGGTTTGCATTTTCTTTTTGTAATATACAGATAAAAGACAAGCACAGACAGTTAGAAAAAGATACCCTAGAAGAATTTTTAAAATAAATAAGAAAGCTAAACTTAGGGTTGCCTTTGTTGTACAGGTAAAAGGCCACATGAATGTAGTGTCCTTTTAAAGCAAACAAAAGGTCAAAAACCCTAATCATGATCTCAAGACATGTTCAGAAAGTTCTCATAAGTAAGGAAGGGAATGAAAAGAGCATGAGGGTCAAAGTCAATCTGGTATTAGCCAAAACAGACAAGGTATCATCTATGAGATGCAGTGTTTTCATTCTTTAAGATAAGAGGTAGAAAGAGCTGGTCCTCAAAAACTATCTTGCTAATATATTGACTTCATTAATAAGTTTGAACAAATAACTTCATTTCTGGGTCTTAGTTCCTCCAAACGTACACTGTGAGTACTGGGGCTCTTAGGCTGCCTGTCACCCCCAAATCATGGTAACTGATGTTAAAGGTGAAATCCAATTAAGGAGCTCCACACATTCCTAGAGGGACACTAGAGGATGGCTCTGTGCTTCTCTCTCAGTACTATAATTCTCATCAACTGAATTTTATTTGTTTTGTTAGTCAATAGATGAGAAGCAACAGGATACCTGGGCTTATAAGTCAAAACTGAAAATTTATCTAAGGTAAATATTCAAACTGAAAGATCTTAAGCACAAGTTGAAAAGCTACAGTGGGTGAACAGTAGTGCATGTAGGAAATGATATGTAGAGCCATGACCATTTAAAATCAAACAACAGATGTGCAGCAATGAAAGGATTGCAAAATAAAAGCAGCCACAACACAGGCAAGCAAGAGGATTAGAAATTATCACCCCAGCACATATAAAATGCCCATGGGATTTAAAGATCATTTACTGGATTCCAGAAACATCTTGAGGTGGTGAATCAGGTCTGAGAATAAATGGACTCAATAAATGTAAAGCTAAAGGATATTCCTAAGTAAGTTTGCTACTCTATGATGTGAGCATAAAATATGAGATAAAAATGTAATACAATGATACAAAGCCAATTAAAGCTATGGCCTAGTGACGACTTCTTACATTTAACAAATGCACTGCTCTACAGTAATCCATTTAGCTCTTTAAAGCTGCACAGCTGTATTCTTAATTAAACAACACATCAATCAACATTCACACTGACATGTCATAACTGAGTTCTCTGACTTTCAGGATAGAGTTCTATTCATCTATCCCATTGGGTCACCTGTCTTGCCTTAGCAATGTCTAAGTGTGAGTTGGCTAATGAAAAGTAAAGACAATATTTGATAAGATATGATGAGGGCAAATCATATCCATGTATGAAATAAATATTAGGCAGCAAAGTAATTGATTTTGTAGGATTGTTCATGGTAAGTTTTTATTCTTTGTAAAATTCCTTAAATCCAACATTTAAAAATGTTCATAGGTCATTCTGGAATGCAGAACTGACTGATCATATCTGATCACACCCAGGGCTTTTCATGAAGTAGGCAAGCACTGTATCACCAAACCTACTGATCTTGGTGATTATTAGCATGACTGTGTGAATATCTCTGTAATAAAGCAATCTGAAAATAAAAACAAAGGCAATTGTTTTATTTTCACAAAAATGGAAAGACATTTGGTCATCAATTTTCAAAGTAGATATTCTTAAAGGAACAACTAAGCTGTGATGAGGCTGTCAACACAGAATATACAATAAAGCGTGTCAAACTTACATTGCACATTTCTCTGACTATAGCTTTTTCTGTCTCACTAAGGTCATGGTCATACTCTTTACCCTGTTGACGATCTATAGTTTCCTGAACATCCAAGACCTGGATTTGTTGAAAAAGAAAAGCAAATTTCACATGGAAAAAAGGCTGTTAGTTTATAATAATACCATCACTGTCCTCACTTTGTCAAATCTTAGGTTTTCACCATGTCTGCATATCAGAATGGATGCATATACGGCAAAATATTTTTAAATAGTTGTTCTGCAACCTACAGTGAATCTCATTGATCTTTTTCAAGTGGTCATTAAAAACAATCTACTATATCACTAATAGTCAACTGAATTAGTTACTATTTATTATAATTAGATGCAGCTAAGTTGATCATTAAGATAGTTAATAGTGGGAACCATTTTGGATACAGTCAATAACTCTTGGTCCAATGCAACAGTGAAAACAGTTAATTATATGCCAATAGTCTGAGCGATATGTCGACAAGTCGTATAGAAAAGATGGCTAAAAAGGATATGCATGTATATATATAGATGAGGAGTACTGAGTTCAAAGTTCCTGCCTGGCCTAGGGTCTAAGAAAGAAATGTGGGGATGGATCTTGAAGAGAAATATTGACTCCTTACCATGAAAATATTCAAACAATATTTTTTCACCTGAGTAATTTTTGTATCAAATATTTTTCATTTGAGTGAAGTGTTTTAATGGTCTTTTTAAAGAACAGGTTTATTGGCCTATGCTTTTACTTCTCTAAATTGTCCCCCAAATAGTTATATCACTTTTAAAATATCATTATTTTTCTAACATGCTGTGGTACATAAGGGTGTTGTTTGTCACTGTTGTAGTGGTTTGTAGCATAAAAACTACTTTTCTAGAGCATTCATATTGAACTGTGACTTATTGAATGGCTTGTTCTATTGTAACCATGATCAGGGAAACCCCATCTAAGAGTGTGTCCCAATAATTAGCACCAAGAAAAAATTAGAGCCTCCATTTCAAGTTCATAAACACTGAGACTACTAAGTTTACTGTTTTAATAGTATTACCCCAAAACTCATCCTCTTTATCACTATATTGATACCAATCTTTCTCTAAAAGTCTCAATACTAGCTTCATAATCACCTTTTACATATGGAGAAGAAATGGCTGACACTTCAGACATTGAAAAGTAAAGATCCTCTTGAACATCTGCCTACAGATGTGATTTGTAATACATCTCAGAATAGTGTGTACTTTACATTTCCACTAAATAAAGTTACAGTTAACAGTAACCATGAACTTTGGAGCCAGTGAATTATGGTGTTATCAATGCAGACCAGCCTCTCCCACTGACCTACATTTTCCCCACAGACAAGGCCCAGTTCATTAAGGCCTTGAGTTTACTTTCAAATGAACCAAAAGGGAGAAACTGAACCATTTCTGAATGGCCACATCATTTAGCACACTGATCTTTCCAAAGTTGTACATACTTCTCCCAACAGAGAAAGTCCTAGCAGCAAGGACATTTGATTTCTAATGTCTTCTAACGATCTCTGCATGCTGAGGTCTCACCACTTGTACACCAAGGAAAGCAGTGTGTTCTCCTGATAACTTATCCTCTCACCCTCTTGATTCAACAATTTTATGGACATTAGAGAAGAATTTCATAGAAAATCAAGGGTTTCTCTCTTGCTCTCACTGTCTTTTGAGGCCACACTCACAGTTGCACTGAGAAGTTAGAGATTTCAATGTGGCCCACTTTGTGCCTTTGTGCATGGGATTCAAACATCACATTTGACACTCTGCAAGGCAGCAGGTTGAAATGGCTGGCTTTCAAATAGTTTGGGTAGCAGTGTGAGTTGTTGCTTTTAGGTTTTGTGCAAAAACTAAACTTCTACAAAAGTGGAGCTGGTCTGCTTGCTCCTTGACTCATGCTAAAGCCAAGCTGAAACCAGAAAGGCTAAGTGTGTTGCCCACCCGCAATCTGTGCATGTTTGAAGAATACAAGCTCATTTTCCCTTAGCCAAAACAAAATATCCTGGGAGCTAAATCTCTCATTCAAGTTAAATGCCCCAAATCAAAGTGTTTCTTTGAGGTTCACATCAATATTTCTGCATACCATGCATCCTATAGAAGATACAGCATACCCGGAGAAGAGCAACTTTAGTCTGATGGTACGTCTCTTATAAAGATATAAAGTTATAAAGCTGCATATATGCCCCAAAATAACCTTAAGCTCTCTACCTGCCTCATGTCTCATAAAGGGTGGGTTAAAACTGTTCCAAATCATAAACCTATCTGAAGGACAGTATTTCAACTTAGAAATTATCACAGTTTTTACAGTTATGTTTTACCTCCTGTATAAGTTATCAGTTTCTACTTTCAGGCAAACATTTAAATTGTCTATTACTGAATTAGTTATAATACTTATTAACTTTATTTACTGTAAAGCATCATTAATGAAATAAATGATTAATTTTGCCTATATTTTCATTAAGTCACCATCAAATCTAGAGTAAAAGCCAAAACTAGAGACAATCTATTTTTTTCTAATGTGTCTATAAAGAAACACTAGTTGGATTTGAATGCTTAATTTTGACTTAGTAGAAGAAAAAGTAGGTTGAAGTTTATTTCCATATGTGTTGAATAAAAATCATGTAATAACTGCCTTCCTCACTTTGATAATCTTACTGATGCCATACACTTATTAACATCCACACAATAGCACTGCACATATAAAACCTGCATTGGTCTTTCATATGGATATGCATGCACAGCACACTTCAACTTCACTGCAGGTAGAAATGAATCACATTACTCAAACAAAATATCAAAAGTAGAGATTTGACCTTAAACACTCAAGCCCACTGTCAGTTCACAAATTAAATTCACAGAGATTAAAAAGTTACATCAACAAAGAGGTTAAAAATAATGTATGTATGGTTACATCACGACCAAGGACTGTCAGACTACAGCAGACAAACCACGACACAACCGAGGTTCTGGGTAAATGGTTACCTTAAGAGAATGTACCACGGGCTCAGGCTGCTGAGAAGGTGTGTTATGTCCACTGAAGCTAGCTGGAGAGTTGGGGGAACTGTTGTTCCCATCAGCCCCTGATGACAACCTAAAAGAACCCTTAGTAGAAAATCAACAACTTTGTTATTAAAACAAAAGTCGTTTATAACTATAGCGATGCCATTAAATATTCAGTTTCACCGTCAAATAAGCAATATCCATTTTGTCAAAAAAATTTTTATCATTTCCCCCTCAATTTTCTTAGCCTATCTTAGGACATTCTCAATTCATTGGAGCACACTTGCTACTTAAGCGATAAGAAAACAAGAGCCATCCCCATAAATGTCTGGATGCCACCTCCAATTTAACAAAGAATACAATGCCCCATTAAAACATTTTAAGAATGATTTTGAAACCTAAAGACCAGAAGAGCAAGGAATTGATGAGTCACTTCAAAGCTGAGTTAAACATGTTTACTCAGCAGGTCAAATGCCACATTCCATATGTCTCAGGAAAACGCTAACACATCTTACTGTTGCATTGGAGAAATTGTCTCTTCTAAAACCCTTGTTGAGTTTAAGACCTATAATAATGGAATGGTTTTTTTTTTTAGATATTTAACTAAATTCAACAATTCTTTGAGCAAATATTCATTTACTAGCCTCTTTTAAAGTGAAAACCAAAATAAGTGCAACGTACATATTTGTTAATCAATGGTTCTTCAGCTCAGTGGGCTGATAAATGATTAATTAGACCTGAGTGAGCCACAAGCGTCTGGGAACTTATCTCAAGGGTCTGCAAGTTCTCCCAGTATGGACTGAGGAAAGACTAATCAGCCAACAGGGAAGAAGAGCAGCAGTCATCTTCTCTTAGAAAAGGAGCAAGGTTAATCTTCCAAGCCTGACTTTTGTAAAGCCTGAGGAACTTTAAACAAAACTACAGATGTGGTCACAACTAATAGATTCATCAGTGATCCACTTAGTTGGTCTTATTAACATAATATCCTAAGTAGTAAGACCCATTGAAGGTGCATTGTAAATTCATAAAGGGGGAGACGACAACGGTGTTTTGGGGAATTCCATAGCAATAGCAGATCATCCATAGTCGACATTTTTAAGGAGGAAGGGGGCAAGCTGCACATAGCAACAGCTACAGTTACAGCTGTATACACCCAATGTTATTTACATAGAATTTAACAACTGCTAAAATTTGGAATGTTATTTATGTCCCATCTTTGCTGCTGCCATTTCTGTCTATACATTTCAAGGCTCTGCTTTTCTCTCTGAAAGCCTGTGAAGGAAAGATGCTTCTCATGCTTTGAGAACTATGCAGTCTAATTGTTCCTGCCTCCCACCTGAAAAAACCACCAGAAAAAGGAAGCAGTCCAGTGAGATATCTTATACTCTTTTAGATTTTCCTCTTGATTGCTATGGAGTCTCATGTGAAAAGCAGGCCATGAAGTAGGTCTGTCCATTTTAAGCTCCCCAAACCTTCTTGAAAATCAAAATTTTAAGTTTGCTTTTCTCCTGAATTGGTAACTTCACTCACACATAATAACACTGATAAGAATTTTCTGAGATTTAATGATAGTTGGAGAACAGATCTTTCCAGGCCCTAAATGCTTTACCATTTTTCTCTTTAGATTAAGTGATTCCACAGTGGATGAGCGACATCAGGACAGGCTTCTTCCCTGAGTGACATTGCTCTTCCACAGTTCTTCCCCTGCTGGTACCATGCTAGGAACTTTCAGAAAAACTTGCTAATGGTGTATGCATTCAGATCACCTTCCACTTGGATCAGGGCATTACTATGCCATTTTTCTTCTGCTTGGTTACCTGACACACAAGACAATAAACACTCCTATTGCTGGTGACTATCCTGCCATTTCTTTCCTTACATTCCCTTTCATGCACGGTTTCTCTCTATAGCTTCTCTTCCAATGTTTAGCCAAAAGGCAGACACATCAGTAATATTATGACTTGCTTGGGCATAGGACCTCTGATTTTAAAAACATTTTGGATTAACAAAGATTTGAAAAACAGCATTAATACTATCTTTTAATCTAATCATCTGGGCCAACTGGCATTGTTTGAACCTAGAGAGAGTCCTGTGCAGATCATAACAATTAAGAAACAAACAATTAAATGTTTTTATTAGCTTCCTTAAAAAGTAATTACATAAGCTCTGACTTGGACTACTTATTAGGGGAAATTATATCTTTCAAAACTTTAACATTAAATTATCTTTAGAGCCATGGACTAGTAATCAGCCAGAATTATCAAGGTGTTCTCTCTCTCTCTCTCTCTCTCTCTCTCTCTCTCTCTCTCTCTCTCTCTCTCTCTCTCTCCTCTCCTCTCCTCTCCTCTCTCTGAAATAATATATATATACATCTATAATTACATATATGTGTATATATAATTTGAGAAATCCAAAATACATGCTAAAATCAAATGTCTTGAATGGCTTTCTCGATTGTAACAATAGAAGCCAGCATCTTACTCTGCCTAATCTAACAGAGTAGAATTTCAACTTCCTAAATGATTATGAGGATATTTGGAAAATTACCTAGGTTCGAGCAGTATTTATTCTCAGTTGACTTATTCATTTTGACTAAACTAGTTTTTAATGTGCTATTGAGCAGAATGCAGTACAGCAAATAATGGTAATTAGTCTCTCAGAGCTTGTTTTGATGAGATTAAGGCCTCTTATTTAAATTATACAGGACTGGCTCAGAAGATGAGGAATTTAAAAGATGAAAATATTAATAAAATTGGAAGTATGGTTTTTTTCTTGAGTTATTTGTGTTCAAGCCACTCATGAAGACCTGCTGCAAATACATATAATATACACAAATGTCTGTCATTAGTCAATGGGCAAAAGATACTTTTCCAGGCTACCGGATGCATCTGGACTTTATACTTCCGTTCCTGGGGGTACTCTGTTTTTCTCATGTAGCTAGGCTGGCTCAGTTTTCATGCCTGCGTTAGAATAAACTAAGAGAACTGGTAAGAGGTAAAATGTTCCACTCCACAATGGCCCTCCCATCCACCACCCATACCTTCCTCCATGTGCACAGGCTTATCATCTTTGCCCCCCTCCCCAGCTATAATGTTTCCTCTAGAAACAGAGGCCATCTAGTTATACACAAGCAAATGCAGACAGCTGGCTCATCTTCACTCACCGGGAAAGAGGGCAGGCATCGTCCTATTCCTCGGCACCCTTGCCACCACTGCAAGACCCGCCGGGCTCTGGGCCCCCAGCCTTTCTCCATATTTGAGCTGTTTCTAGTTGGAGGTTGACTTCTATTCTGGGTGGCCTTATATTTGGAACAATATGGTACAATCACTCAGAAAAATACTGTTTCCCAAGACTCAAGAAAGCAGACAGAGTAAGAAGCTTAATGTGATGAACCACGATGACCACAATGGCGAGCTACAACATGCACCTGTAGCTAGGGGAAAATCCAAAGTACCAGTCAAAAGGCTATGTTGGGACCAATGGTGATACCTCCTAAGCAGTGATAACTTCACTCTCAAGCTATCAAAGGGAGATGACAAAGATGAGATTAAAGAAAAGAACTCAGAGATAGTTAAAAGATGTCACTTCATGGATTTCATCTATTAGGAACAAAATTATCACAAATTTCCCCAAATATATAAACTGTGAAACATCCAAACCTAACAGAAATAATTAGTAATGTAATTTGAAGCAATAGGCACTTTTGGTAAAGAATACAAATTGAAGATTTAACTAATAATATGTCAAAAATATCAATAAAAATTGTTGCACAATGAAAATTACAAAGTCCAAAGACATTATCATTGCATTAAAATAATTTTATACTATAAAGTTTTATTAGCCAATGTTCAAATTTTTATAGTCATTGGTGGTAGCAATAACATAAAAATAAAAATAAAATTCTAAAAATAATTTTCCGGAAACTTCAGCTTTTCCCCATGTCCAAACTATGTAAGTCTTTTAAAATTACCAGAAGCAAAATGAACTTATTTAAATTAAGTGTCTTTTTATTCCTAAAGCTACTGTGTCCCAAAGAAAAACAACCAAACAAAATATCACACCCTCACACACAATGGCCAATAATCCCAGCGTGGAAATGTGGAAGTTAATTCTGAGAGGTTCAAACTGAAAATAAAATATTTTACATGTCTGTTGTAGGGCTGAAGTTTGTCTTTCCCATCCATTTGGCCTGTCTATTAGAGCACCAGTGATTATCCAACACCAAATAGTCAGGCCAGAAAAAATATATATGGTAACATTAGTCAGACTGAGCATGCTATATTTAGGAACATATATGTATATACATATATGCATGTAACAATTAGTAAAAAAGGGGACATGTGTTTGATATAAAACAAGGAAGGGTTACATGAGAAACTTTGAACAGAAAAGGTGAAGGGGGAATGACGTAATTACATTATAATCTCAAAAATAAAGGAAACTTTTTTTTTTTTTTTTTTTTTTTTTTTTTTTGGTTTTTCGAGACAGGGTTTCTCTGTGTAGCCTTGGCTGTCCTGGACTCGCTTTGTAGAACAGGCTGGCCTCGAACTCACAGTGATCCGCCTGCCTCTGTTTCCTGAGTGCTGGGATTAAAGGCGTGCGCCACCACGCCCAGAAACTTTTAAAAAAGTATTTTTGTTCTCAGAAGTATGTCTCCCGAAAGTTGGTGGTTTGGTATCATTTCTCACTATAACTTTAGGAGACAGAACAATAGAGAAAGCACACCATGTTCCTAAGTCACAGGTAGCCATTGTTAACAGCCGTTGACTGGGCTCACTCTGTGAAGCCAGCACAGGGACAGTTATCACTTCACACATAGCCCTTCTCCTTATATGTATCAGATAATTATATATTTGTGCCAGAGTCAATGATCGCTTCAGCATACAATACTGATGTGAAAATCATTCTTTCGCTGATTATTTCATATATAAATGTCTAACCTATTTGATCATCAAAGTAATTATACTCGACAATTTATAAAATAGCTGGTAGCTTTAACACCCTCTCCATCCACATTAATCAGCTGTATGCCAGAGGGGATCACTAGTTAGAAATGCAAATTTTCTGGTTATGTTACAAGTCATTTGGCTTTGGTGATTTCCATGACTTAGACATCTCACATACCTTAATTTTTTTTCAGATCCACTTCAGAAAATTAATCATGCAGAACTAAAACCTATTTTCTTTCTCCCTTCATATGTAGTGAGGCCAAATCCCAATGCCTGTCCTCCTCACCCGTGAAATCTACAGTAGAAATTCCAACTAAGAAGTTAGCAACAAAGAAGAGGCATCCAGAGAGGACAAGAGTGATGCACAATATCTCCCACTGTGGGGATGCCCATAGGACATAAAGTAATGGCACACTTCAACCTCAGTGCAGCAAAAATGTTTTTACAATATCACTCAGCCCCTAAATGGGAGTGATGTGTAAAAAGCAGATATTCGTAGAATAAACTACTTGATGGTATAACCATTTTAAAGGAAAAAGTTGCCTCTGGAGAATCAGAATTCTTGGTTTGCTAACTTATTCAACACTTGCCTTAGAATTTTCATACAGGGCTGGAAAGATGGCTGAGGTTAAGAGCACTGATTGTTCTTCCAGAGGTCCTGAGTTCGATCCCAGAAACCACATGGTAGCTCACAACCATCTATAACATGATATGATGTCCTCTCTGGCCTGCAGGTGTATATGCAGGCAGAGCAATGTGTACGTAATAATAAACAAATAATTTTTAAAAATAATTTGGGTACATAGAAGAATGCATTCTGAAATAGCTATTGTCTTTTGAACCATCATCCGTTGATCTTCAACAATGAACCTCAGATTTTTCCAGCTCTTCAATTGTCCACCATGAAATTTTCTTGAGACAACTTTTTAAAGCAGGAAAAATCTTCAGTATACCCACCTTTGGAGTTCTTTCTGGAAACATAGGAGACCCAATCCTAGTCATCAACTGCTCCATAAAGTAATAATTTTACTTCAATAACCAGAAATGATTTTTGAAATGTATAAATTTATTCATTTCCTATATATTTAATATAACCCTATGTTTAGTTTGGCAATGTGAGTCAATAAGAAAAAAAGTATATACTTAAAGGTGGGAAAGGAAATGGGTGAAATTAAAATTAGGAATCACTCTAAGTTTCAATAGAAGTTTGCAATAGTAGCTTGTTTTTATTGTCTCAAACTCTAAGAATTTCTGAAAAGGTGTGAAAAATGAATGGCTTTAGAAATTTGTGAGAAAATAAAAGTGAACAATAAGACCAGAGAGGAAAGTAAAAGAAACTGTCTAAGGCACTATCCTGTGCCAGATATCTCAACAAACCACAAACAAAATAAAGCTTCCCCTTAAAGATGAATAGACATATCCACTAATTATGGCTCATTGGAAACCTTGAGATTAAAGGACTGAGAAAATAAAGCAGCTGATAATTCCACTAAGGGTATTTTACCCCTATGATCTGGAGACCTCTATCTCACTGACTTACAAAGAAGAAATGGGAAAGATGCTCAAATCCACAACATATGGGTTTTACTGTCATCAGTGTCAGGAGTTGAGGGGTCAGAGGCTTGGTGGCTCTTCTAACCCTTCTGTACTTAAACACAAATTCAACTTTCAATCATGACATTTAACTTCCAACTAGGACCTTTTAATAAATAGTTCTAATTTTCTGAACACATACAAGGTCCTCTAAGATATAATAGTCTCTCTTTTCTTAGTGTCTCTTAATGGGTTACAATATGTAAATTAAGGAATCAAAAGCCAATTTTGCAAAACAATTTAACTTCTTAATACAATCATAATTTTCTCAAAATTGAGTCAATCTATAGTGTCAATCACTCCTTACAGAAGTCATAAAATCATTTACAAGGCACAAAAGATGATTATTCAGACTTTGATTGGTTGCCTCTATATACAAAAACATTGCCTAAAAATAAAGCTTCCACAAAAATCCTTCCCACTGATTCATTGTAATTAAAGAAAATGCAATTAAAAATGTTTCCTTGGTTTTATATTCTACAATGGAATTCTGCAATATGGATATGCCAGACTTATTATTGAATATGAGAGAGTGAGTTACGTATAGGTGAAGTACGTATATTTTTCATACAAATATATTCATATACATGCATATCTGAGTGAAATAATCTTGCAGTGCCCTATGCTCACACCACTTGGTAGAAGCAATGTATGTAGAACAAACTTAGGAGGCAGACTTCTTATCAACACAGAAAGTCAGTTGTAGACGCCTGAAGGTTGATCAGCTAACACGGTTTCCTGTTAAAGACACTTAATTATTTATAACTCCTGAAGCTTTGTCAGACTACCACCTGTTGCCTCATACCTCATAAAAACACAAGCCTAGTTTTGGATGGGGATTCTAATCAGTCCTTCCTTATTATAGGGCAAAATGGCTGCTTTGTTTTATTTCATTTGAAAAGGAATGCTTTGCTTTTTTGTTTAATCTCTGTTTTTTAACTACTACAAGACTTCAGTCTCACACAGAGAAGTATAGATCAGAGAAAAGACCTTTGCAGATCACCTGGGCAGACTATCCAGAAGATTTCTTTGTATAGAGAGGTTTAGCATTTAAGACAATATATAATTATGTTTATTCAAAGAGAATCCCAATTGCATTTAAAATGTATTAAAAACATATTTAACATTTTTATATGCTTTTGCTTAAGTTGTTGGTCAGGGGATACCACCTATTGCCACTGTTTTTAGCTGCCCACTAGAACTTGATACTAAGACACCATTCCTCACAGTTGAAAGTAAGACATTTCTGTGTCGGAACATGAAGAATCCAAGCTGGTTCTGACCAGGAAACTTCTTCACTGCTAGCTAGTTCTCAGGGTACCAGAAGGTGCTCCACAGTCTCCTTAGAGAGAAAAACTACCTTACTGAGATGTGAACATGACAATAATGATCTTGTAAGTTATGCTTTTGGGTTCAAAGAGGGTAAGAATGTTATGGAGGTAACCAACTGTATTCTAATTAAGTTAGGTCCCGTTCCACAGGAGAAAACACATGCCCACTACTGTAAATCTGGCCCAGAATCCATGGCTAGGAAGCCAAGAGGCCCCGGGGTGAATCTGCTATGGTTCTTTTTCTAAGAGGATGTACGCATCAAATCATTCTATAAATAAATATCTATAGATTAGCGCAGGCCTCAGGCTCATCAGAGAAGCTTCGTGCAGTGGAGGACGTTAACCTAGAAACATATAACTCATCAAAATGCAGAGAATAAGTATCTGGGAAATATTTAGCTGTAAATTGAACATCTCTATCATACCTTTTTCCTCCCAGGATAAGGGAAATTTGGGAAGTGGGGGAGGACCAGGGAGAAACCGTTACTTCTGGGCAGGACAAGACTGAAACACTCATGAACTCATTGCAGCTCTGATTGCCTGCACAGGACCTGCATAAGATCAAGCCCTCCAACATTCCAGTATGGAGGGGGGAGAAGCTCAGGAGTCTCTGTCCCTAGCTATTGACAGCTGATGGCTCCCAGAGTCAGAATAAGCTGTTTTCTTTACAAGTGTGGTACCTCCTAGATTGACCGTGCTCCAGTGGATTACCTCACACCAATGTGTGCATGTGCAGCATAAATTAATCTCAATGAGTTATAACAAAAAATAACAACAGCCCAAAGGAACTTGGCAGGGAGTGTAATTAGGGGTTCCAGGAGGAGTTAAAAGGAGAGGTAGGAAGAGTATATGATGAGATTACATTGTACATATATATGTATAAAATTCTCAAAGAATTAGTGAAAATACCATATTAAAAATAGACATTATTCATTTAAACATTTTAGATAATTATTGAGTAATATAGTAAGCACAATATAATTATATATTTCAATAAATTTTCATTGAAAATACAATAGGTTCAAATTATGAGCTGTATGTGACATTTAGGAGCTGCATGCCTTTAAGAAAAATATGTGATCTCGCTGTGCCTCAGTTTCCCCATCTAAAAATTATAGGTATTAATGATAAAATGGTATATTTCATTGTATGCATTTGAGAGCTGCCATGAAGCAATCTCTCAGAACACTGCCTAACCCATACAACTGCTCTGTGTTTACTCTCATTATAACAAATGTTTTTGGTTTAGTTGTCAACACATTTTATAATGTGTCAATTTACTTTCACACACACACACACACACACATATACACACACACACACACACACACACACACACACACACACACACATACCAACAAGGGCCAATTTTTTTCCCTAGGGAGATACCTTTACGTGAAAATGTCTATAGGCATTTTACTGTCTATACTAGGCAGTCTCTATGAACAATGAAGTGACAGATGTCTAGAATATTTCTAGAAATCTTACAACTCACAGTCCCATCCCCATCAGAACAAAGAAGTATGCTGCCCAAATTGTTAAGAATCTCTGTTTTAGATAAAGAGATCATGTAGGAAAATGACAAAGCAACATTTATTTGATACTCTGGAGATGATGTAGAACCTTTAAGGTGGTGTCATGGCCTTCTGTGGTAAGCACATCACAGAGTGTGGGCTTTGGGAGTGTACAGCCTCACCTTGTTTACAGTTTATTCCTTCAGTATTACAAGATGTGATCTCTCACCTTACTGCTCAGATTACCTTCTGCCATGCCTCCTTTGCCATTATGGATTCTCTCTGTAACCACAAGCTGCTTAGATCATGGTACTTTAGCATTGCCACTCCGAGTAACTAATACACCCTCCATAGCAGATGCTGTATATAAAAACATTTAGAGTTTGAAATTACTTAAAAATGAAGTATCTATACTTCCGTCCTCAAGCAGTCAAGTAAAATATACTCATAAAAGGAAATTACTCTAAAAAATGGATTCAAATTAAAAGTGGCCTGAACATCCTATGGTAACCATACTATGAAAAAATACACACTAAATGAGGCAGCCAAAGGCAATGGTCAAAGGAGAAAGTCCTATAGAGGCAGATCAAGCTGCAATACCTTAAAAGCAGATGTATTAAATGAAATTGATGCCATGAGACAAAAAAGAACTTTCTTAATACATAATGCAAACATTCTACGCTATATTTTAAGCACCTTTGTTGGCAAAGAACAAAAGCCTGTCAGCAGATAGAAGTAAAGACTCTGACACATAAAGCAAACCTATGTACGACATGCAGAGAGACATCAGACAGAAATCTGGACATGGCAGAGGCGAGTGTCTCCTTTACAGAAACCAGGCACTCAGTCTGTATACACACACATCTCCTCAGTGCATAGACATTACATAGTCACCTTGCCTTACTCATAACTGTTCCCAGTCACTGGGATCCTACTACATATTACCAAAAAGCTGTCAGTCAAATATTAAAACTGGCAAATACAAACTACAGTTATATGTGAACACCTCCTTTCCTAAGACAATGTCCAAACTATGTAAGGGATTCAAGCAACCCAATAGCGTATAGCCAAGTAAGTCTGTTAGAAGAGGAGCCAGGAACTGGTATACACATTTTTGTTTGAGATAGAGTCACTTTTTCCTCTTTCCAGGCTGGCTTCAGACTTGCTAACTATCCTATTACCTCAGGTTCCACAGCGGTAGGATTACAGATAAGAGCCAGGGTATGCCACCTGATTAGACATTCTCAAAAAGAAGACAAAGTACGGATGAAACAACAGGCAAGTGGAAAAATTGTTAATATCCCTAATGACCATGGAAATATAAAGCAAAATACTCAAATGCAGTTAGATAAGCAATTATTAAAAGTAAAACAGATAATAAGTGCTGGAAAGGGGGTACAGAGGAACTAGAATTCATATATTGCTGGTAGGAATTTAAACCAGTACCTATTATGGAAAACAACATGGAGCCTCTTCAGACAGATAAAATAGACCTACTGTGTAATTCAGCAGTGTGTACTTCCAAAGAAAATGAAATGAGACTGAAGGAACATCTGTCCTTCAATTTTAATTAAAGTATTATTGGGAATAGCTAAGATATCTAACAAGAAAGACATTAACACATACAAATGGGTATGCATACACCCACATGGGTGTTCATACACACTTGTGTAAATAGAATACCATTAAACAATTCGGGGGATAAAATTCTGTAATATTTTGGCAATGTGGATATGCCTGAATTATACTATATTAAGTAAAATATTCCTGGGAAATAATGGCCAAAATGATAGGATCTTCTTTATAGGTGGAATCTAAAAATGTTGGTTGTGTAAGAGTAAAGCAAATGAAGTGGATACAGAGTTGAGTACGAAAACAAATGTTAAGGAGATGTTGACAAAAAACTACAGTGTATCAATTAGTAGAAATAATAATCCAAGAGGCCTACTCTACAATACGTTGGTAATAATTCATAAAATATCTTTTAAAATGCTGACTATGAACATATAGCTACAAAAACAACTATGTGAGATAATACATATGTTTATTAGCTAGATTTACTCATACTCATGACTGCATTTTCAACCATCTTTGGAGACATATTTTTTTGTCTGCCATGTAAAAATGTATTTTACATTTTAAATGTCTAATTCATTAATATTGGATACATGTGTGTATGTGAGTATTGGTATGTACATGCCACAGCACACATGCAGTGGGCAGAGAAAAACTTCGAGGAGTGAGTTTCCACTACTACAATGGGTTTCATGTTCAGGCAACTTTTCAGGTTTGCACAACTGTTTTACCTGATGAACCAACTCACTGGCCCCAAATTTTTATATTAATAGATACTAACTGGGTAGTTGCTGTTGTTCTCAATAATTTATACTTCATAATAGTCTTTTGTTAGCTGGATTCCTCTATGGGACACTTCCTCTTTTTGTCTACTGAGCTAGCTTTTGAACTACAGAGAGATTCAAGGGAATCCTGGGGGAGATCAGGCTGCTTGAAATGTCTCATGGCCTGGGGTACCAGATTCAGAACATCTTATTATGGATTGGTAAGGATGAGTTGTCACACACGGCTCTCAACTGATGAGATTCACTCTCCTCCTAAGTACACACCTACAATGGCAGCAGTTTTACAAGACAGTACTTGCACCAACACAAGGCCTTTTGATAATTGGTATTCCATGTAGTCACCTAAAATATTTGTAGAGAATTATTCAGTGTTCACTTTGAAATAAATACTGTGTCAGTCAGTCTATAAATGAAGCAGAGTAAGGGTTCAACCAAATACAATGACCTTTCCAAGGAAACAGTGCACCTCCTGCTGAAAATTTCCCCCTTGTATGATTGTATTCTATTGACACTTTTCTGGGCCTCAAGCCTTTTCTTCTTACAGTTCAGTCTGAGGATGTCACTCTTTTTAGTGTAATTCCTCATCTCTTCTTCTCCCTCTTTTTCTTTTTCTCCATGGGCCTGGAGTAAGCATCCAAAAAATAATTCAGACTTGGTAAATTTACTCAATTTAAATACAATCTAAAAGTGACGTATATTTTTTTCTTTTTGAACAAATTATTTTAACAGTTAATATTGAGGTCAAAATAAGGATAATTCAAGATTTTTGTGGTAAATGTATCAATTTTAATACCTTGATACTAAAATAAACTAAATCAAAGTACTGAGTCTCATAAAAATCACAGTGTGTGTGTGTGTGTGTGTGTGTGTGTGTGTGTGTGTGTGTGCAAATTATAAAATTAAAAATCAGATGAAATGATATTTTCTTTAAGTGTAGAACACACAGAAGTCAGGAAGGAATTCATATCCTCATTTATCACACACCAAGTACAGTTAAAACTGACATGTGAGGAGTGTCGCACCAGAGAACTGGTCAGGAGTTTTGGTTTATAGGAAAGAACACCCTGGACTGGTGACACCATTGGTTTGGCGACATACTCAGAGAAATGTAAGCAATGCAGAAACATGGGCACAGCATTAATGTGAGGCATAGAGCCACAGACACTGAGGCAGTGTGACACGCAGCCAGATTAATCTCCCAGGTCACAAGAAAAAGTGAAATTATTGTAGATAGACCCATGGTCTGTAAAATGGGAACTAACTGTATTTTACAGACATATTTAATAATAACATGAAGAGTAATTTCAGTGAGTCAAATCTAGTTGGAAAGAAGTCCTAGTAAGGTGACTAAGAAAAGGCTCAAGTAAAAATGTATTATTGTTGCCTACACTGGATAACAACATGAGAACTAAAAGGGATGGTGATAATGATTTAAAAGGCAGGACTATAAGAGCCTTGATGGAAGCAGTGAGGTTGGAAAGAATCTACAATGGCTCTCAGCTTTCTGGCTGAGTACCAAGTGGTCATGCCATTATCTAGGGCAGGAAATACCAAAGGAAGCAACATATCTAACTACTTTCTCAGATTTTAAATCCAAGATCAAAGAGGTGATTAACAACATGAAAGCCCAGAAGAAGTCTTCCTAGCTGACAACCTCTAAATCGTTTTCTCCTTGGGTGCCAGATTTAAAAACAAAAGCAGGTTGCAAAAATATTCAAATTACAAGTGCTATTAGCTTCGTACAATGGCAGTTACATTATTAGTGATGATAGCAGATTAAACTCTGCAATGTTTGGAGGGAGTAGAGAAATATCTGCTACTCCAGATGAATCTTTCAAACATATAAATGTAATTTCCAAGAAAAAGAAATAAATAATAAATATAAGTAATTACAACAGGATACTTTTTAAAAATAAGAACGACAGAGTGCAAACCCCAGGAAGAGAGATGCATTAGTATTTTGAAAAAGATAAGATGGCAAACACCCTCTATTCCCAGGAGCAGAGTAACAACAGACAAAGCATAACAATGAAGGTCTCCTTAAAAAGCAGTTGCTAAACTATAGGTAAGAAATGCGGACCACTGCTTTCACTCACATTCTGCTTCTGGGTGATGAGTTTATGTGCTTAATTTTAGACTTTTATTAACCATGCAACTCCAAACGAGTAACTGAATTTTTTGAAGGGTGATTATACATAACTTGCCTTCTCACTGGTTGATAGCAAAGAGAAAAATCTTGTGTCATTGCTTCATAGAGGGATATGTCTGAGTATCTCTGGGTGTTGGGTTTATACAGTGGGGGTAGGTGAGGTAGAAATGAGTGTCACACATGAAAAAGCAAAGAACTGAATTGGCAGTGTGGAAACAATAGCCAAATAAGTCATGCTCGTTAACATTGCATTTGGTTGCAGAGTACAGCTCATTAATAACTGTGTTAAAATCCCTCAGCAGGCTATTAGAACCCAGCAGAACACACATGCAGTATAAGAACCCCTGTGACTAAAGCTATTTATGATAAATACTTGTCAAGTTCACTAAGAATCATTACCCTGTAAGGAGTTCTTTGCCTCTTTGGCTTTGTAACAAAGGAAAGGCTGTAAGTATCCCCAATGTGTTTTTGGTTTTTGTTTTGTTTTGTTTTGTTTTTTGTTTTTTGTTTTTGGGGGGGGGTTTGTTGTTTTTTTTTGTTTGTTTGTTTGTTTTTGGTTTTTTTGTTTTTGACGCATAAAAGCTCTTCTACAAAATGAGAAGGCCAACATAAAGTTAAAGGATTAGCAGGAGTCAGTTGACTGGCACTGAGTCAGTACAGTCACTTGACAGGCTGCTGTTCTATCTGGGCTGACTACTGAAGATCTTAGAACATTGATGGTCATCTTACACTTAAAGGTTTGTTTAAACAACAAACAAGCCAGGCATGGTGGTAAATGCCTTTAATCCCAGCAACTCAGAAGGCAGAGGCAGATAGATCTCTGTGAGTTCTAGGCCAGTCTGGTCTACAAAGCGAGTCCAGGACAGTCAAGGCTACACAGAGAAACCCCGTCTTGCTTCCTAACAACAACAACAATAACAACAATAGCAACAACAACAACAAAATCAGTTTATAATGGGAAAGATATTTTAAGTCATATTACTATGTTCCTTTAAGTGAATGACATTCAGAAGTAACTTTAGGATGCACCAAAGGGTGCGAAAGAAAGAAAGAAAGAAAGAAAGAAAGAAAAGAAAAGAAAGAAAGAAAGAAAAGAAAGAACAGAAGACAGAAAGAAAAAGAAAGAAAAAGAAAGAAAGAAGAAAAGAAAGAAAGAAAGGAAGAAAGAAAGAAAGAAAGAAAGAAAGAAAGAAAGAAAGAAAGAAAGAAAGAAAGAGCTTTGCAGAGTAAGGCCATGAAGTGTAAGCCCTCAGTGACCCAGGAGACTAAAAAGGCCAAGTCAGTTTCTTCTGTTGGTCTACACTACCTGATTCGCTCACCTCACCTGCAGTTCATGAGCTGTTACCAGACACAGCCCACAGGCCTCTGCTTCTCTCCTCACTGAAAAAAAAGTTTTCACTCAGACCCTTGCTCAAATATCACAGAGCTTCAGACAAGAACATTCAACTCCTGTATCTCCTTGTTGGTGTCTAATGTCTCAAATAGGACTTGATTAATCTTAAACCTCCACTTGTCCATCCCAGTCTTCCTCGTCTCAATAAACAGAGCTGCCAGTTTCATAGGCGTAAATGAAACTTTAAGGGTCATGTTTGAGTCTCTCAAGGCCCCTGGTAAGAAGGGGACACTGAGTTCCATAGTCACCACCTAGGCTCTGTTCATGATTCATTCTGGGGTCAATGATCAGCTTACAAAACCTCCTCTACTCCACCTCCAATTTGTCTGTAAGTACTGTTAGTTCTCTTTCAGAATAAACAATGAGGGGAATATACAGAGTGTATTTCAGAATATACAATGATAGCACAGTAGTTCAGTTTACTTGATGCTCACACAGAGAGCACAAATTCATTTCCAAGCCCTACAGTACACAGCTCACTACCACCTGTATCTCCAGTTGCAGAGTGTCTGACACCCTTCCTGACCTCGACAGGAATGAGGTATGTGGACATGTGCACATACATATATGCAGGTAGATACATACATATAAAATAAATATGAAAAAATATTAAAGTAAACTGTGAATCCAACTCCCCACTACATTGAACACCATGATGCTCTGTCAGACTACCACACAGCTCACTCAAGAGTCCCCTGTGTCACCTTACCACTTCTAATTTGTACAGTCTAGTAGCCTCCAAATATTGAAAAAGACTTCTGTAAAATAATGGTGCTTTGCCCCAAGATCAATTTCTCTGATAGGTTTCTACCAACTCAGACTCAAATCTTAAATGCCAAGAACCATTTTATTAGGAAAGTTCAATAGGCATGCAAGCTTTCTCAAGCCAACTCAGTGTTTTTCAGGTCTGTACTGAAATGCACCCAGAACTGCTTCTAGCCTCTGATGCCCCTTCTTTTCTATGCTGCTGCTTCTCTCAAAAATCTGGCATGATGTGAGCTCTCACTTTCTGGGTATTGAGCTACTTTGATTAAACAATCCTCCTATGGGATCTTTATGAAGATGCACTGCTGTTCAGATTAGTGAATTCTTGATTACACAATTCCCTATTTGATTCAAACAGTTTTAGAAGTTAAATAGTTGAGAGACTGTTTATGGCTGCAGTAAATGCTGTTGTGGACCTGCAGAAGCCTCATTAGGAGACAGGCTTGAGACAAGTTTATGACTCAGGTATGCTTTCACAGTCACAGGCCTATGTATACACAGAAAATAGACAATTAACTAATTTTGGATGAAAGAAAGATAGAATTTTTGTCCTCAACTCACAATAAACTAAAAGATAGATGGAAATGTGTAGTCAGATCACTCCTAATGGAAAAGACATATATCTTCTAACCCTTTGGACACTGTTAACCTTTAGGCTTTGTCCACATTTGTCATTCTAAACTAACTATGAGCTTATGTAACAGAAGCATAGCTTTAAAATGTTTAGCTTTTAGTAAAAAAGCATGTAACCTATTGTCCTGTTGTATTTTCAAATTCATCTGTTTTGTGATTAATTGCTTTTTTGACTATGAGGTAATTCCCTTTCTGATGTAGAAAGCTTTTCTCAAAGTATAGAGACTATGACCGCACAATAAATATGATTGAAATTTTTACCTTCATTCACCTTTTCCTCTCGAATGTGTGTGCATGAGTGGTCTTTGCTTACTTCTTCTCATCTTTCTTTTCTTTAACTGAGTCACAAATAATTTAACAGACTCAGGGCTCTGCAGTGGGCGTATCTTAGCCTACAGGAGATCTCCACAAACAGGCCTATATACAGATAAAAGAGCTTCCTATTACAGTCCCCTCCAGTGTTTGGCTAGAAGCCACTTTTTGAAATTCCTGGCTGCGTGGGAGAAAATTGGTCAGTGTAAGCTTTCCTCCTCAGTGGCCAAGAGCCTGTCCTGAGCCATAGAAAGGAAACCCTGTCTCCTTCCGCTCTTCCCAGTCCTTACTGGCTGCCTCCTGCAATCTGCAATTTTAAAAGGTTTTTAAATTTAGGTATAGAACAGAAGAAATAAATGTATAAACAGGAGAAAGAGACTTCAGTCACTGACTAACGCCCACATCTCTGACAGTGCAAACACCTGCCTTATCCCCTCCTCTGGACCTGCCAAAGCTAGACTTTGGTGCCTAAACCAACAAAATCCACAGATGAACCTGTTTCTGGTTAATCTCCTGCTCCTCTCTGTTCCATTCACTCCATACCACCATTCTGTTCATTTTGCTGTCATTGCTTTAGTCATGTCTTTCTTCTTCCTTTAAGGCTTTACTTCTTGATGTTCTTGCTTTCCAGCCTACTCCTTTCCATGCCATGCCCATCCCTGTTGCTAGGGTTGCTTCAGTGTCACTTCTAACTTTCTACTTTAAATAGAAAGTTGCCTCTTCTTACTTCATGCATCTTCAATTCCACATGTTGTCTTTGTTTGCTTTGGTGATTATTGCACATTTACAGTATTAAAAGTAGCCAATCTTCTACACTATAACTTGCCTGAGCTTAGAACCCTAGACTGATTATTCAGTATTAAATTCCTGTTGCCTAAAAAAGTGCCTTGTGTAACTGATGCAAAAACACCCTAAAGAGGTAGTATGGGCATGGTATCACATGCCTTTAATCCCAACACTCAAAAACCAAAGGCAGGTAGATCTCTGTGAGTTCGAGGCCAGCCTGGCCTACAAAGAGAATTCCAGAATAGCCATGGCTGTTCCACAGAGAAACCCTGTCTTGAAAAACCAGAAAGAAAGAAAGAAAGAAAGAAAGAAAGAAAGAAAGAAAGAAAGAAAGAAAAGATAGAGTGGATAGTCTTTCTTGACCTATTGACGTTCTATCACTTGATTATTAAGGCTTTTTGCTTATATTCATGAAAGTAAATGGAAGCCACTAATTTCGACAAGCAGATGGCTCTCCCTGCGCCAATCCAATGTTCAGTTCTCATTCCAAAGAATAAGGTCTACATGAGATTTTATGGATAAAGTGCAACATTAACAATTGAAATAAAAATCACTTTATCTCATCCTTCCATACAAACCTTGATCACAGGCAAAGATACAAGATGAAACTCTCTAGTTAAAAATGTGTTGCTTTTCCTGAAATTCTGGATGACCCGAAAGAAATCAAATGGCAAAATTCCTGAGGCTATTACCTAAATAAAGGTAACTTTTAGCACACAAGCCAAAATACTGGAAAAGTTGATTTAAAATTTTCCAGAAAAAGCTAAAGTGGAGGTTTAAGGAATTCAACTTTAAGACTTGGTTTTAACCTGAAGTTTTGTAATAGCATTATCCTAGAAGGAAGGTTAACTAGTAGAAACAGGTTTTCTAAGGTTGCTCAAAGGTACCTTCTTTTAGAAAGTAAAAACTTCTTTTCTAGTCCAAGGTAGAAATGATCAAACGCTAATGAGCTTCAGAAGGCACTGGGTGCCAGACTCTCAGCAAGTCACTTGTTCTCAACAGGAGGTTGGAGAGCCCTATCAATTAGTTTTGTGTGGTAGCTGTGAAGGGTGACTAAAATATGTGACAGTTAAGCACTATGAAAATGCTAAGTGCCATAGAGAGGCCTAATAATTGCCGGGTTGTCATTGGGTCACCACCCAAGCATTGTGAATACACTTATCTCATCTTTCTTGTTAAGCTTTATTTTATTTTAATTGATGAGTGGTGATTGTATGCATTACAGGGCACAACATGAACATCCCATCACGCTGTGAAATCTTTTAAAGCCCTTTCTACCCCCAGCTCTTTAATATCTATCCATCTTAATGTCAACAAGTAGTGAGGGTTCTGCTCACATTCCCAGGGCACATAGAGTGTGCCACAGATGGTAAACTAGCCTCTCATCTCTTCTAAGTGCCCTCTACATTCTTGATGAGCAGATACTGCATAAATGGCCAACCTGTCTTGTATTAGCACAAATGGGCAGAGATAATGGAAAAAGAGGATATCAATACAAAGGACTTGAAAAATACAGAATTGACTTAATTTCTACAAAGGTCTGCAAAAAATGTCCTCACTTAAGGGAAAATAAAAGATTGATTTCAGAGTGCCCCTTTTTAGCCAGAAATAGCTTTCCTAATTCATTGATAAACAGGGAGCTAGAACTTCACATGTCTTTATAGAAACTCATTTTTTTCCAAAGCTGCCACTCTTGTGATACTTATTTCAAAGAGAAGCCTCCCCCAGGTTATTTTCTTAGCAGTTGCTCAAAAGCTTGCAAGAATAGCCAGGAAACAAAATTAATATAATCAATCACTCACTAAAATGCAGCTACAATTGCTATATATAAATGTTTGAAAATTTCCTACTCAATTGAAGCACAACCCTAGAAAGGCAGTTTGCCTTTTCAAGTCAAATGCAAGCATCTTGGTTTCTGAAACATTGTTCTCCCAAACATTTGTTTTCTTAGCAAAGGCTTTGCTAGCCCACGATGCAGCACAGCACAGTTCAAATCTCCAAACAGATTCAGGGGCATCAAAACATAATTTGAACAACAACGACAAAAACTTACTGAAAAGAGTATGCATAATAAAGTGTTTATATTATTACCTAAACTTTCATCTCTGTATAGATAGCAACTTTTCTTTTAAAATCAATTAAGATGTAAGATGTCATCCAAAGCTACCAGCGAAAACTCAGCTTTGAACTCATCTCATGGAGTCAGCAAAACACCAACAAACTGAAGTGAAGCCTATTGCCTATTCCATGAGTAAAATTTTATTTAAAACAAACAAACAAAAATTCCAACATACCCATTGTAGCTGCATGTGTTGTTCTTGCTCTTTGAAGGCACATAAATAATTGCAACATATTTTATGATGACAAACTTTAAAATATTTACTTACTGGGTTTTTAATTTAAAGGCTTGCCAGTTTCTATAGATCACAAAGAAGCTGTTAAGATTCATGTAGTAGGAATTTTCTAGAAACAGGCAAGATTTTTAAAGAGAAACTGTCTGAACCAGGAGACAAGTAATAAAACAAATGTTCTTCCCTAAGGAATGGTTTATTTGGGGAGTATAAATATGTTTTATTCTTTCTAAAAATAATACCAATCAATGTAGGATATCAAAGTCTGTAGACCAGAAAGGAGGCCCAGGTCTCCCAGCTAACTCCAAACTGCCCAATGGCAACACCTTACTTCAGATTAGGTTAATAGCACTCTTCATAGATACCTCACTTCAAGAAAAACAAGACCCGTGCCATATAAAACACAAATGCGAACAAGTAGGAAGAACACTAGACTGGTGCTAAAAGAAATTCTGGATGTGTAACTTGCTTCTTCCTATTAGTAGACACTCTCTTACTCATAAAATGGAGATGCTTGTGGAAGCCAAGGTAAGAATTGAAGTTATCAAGATGGACTCAAGAGTGGGACTGCAAAAGATAGAATAGAGTGGTCAGTGCTTGAGATAGAATGGCTCAGAATAGAATGGGTGTCTATATTGTCCAGCCTGTGCACCAAGTCCAAGCAAAGGCGTTTCTAGCTTACATGATTGCATATTCTTTAACAAGTTATGTGTGGTACAGAAAACCCTGGTCCTCAAGTCCACCCCATGATGTAAAACTAAGGAACTGGGTACTGTCCTTTAAATGGCCTAGAATATCTCTCTTAGCCCTAAAGATTATGGTTTAAGCACAGACTTAATATCTACTAGAATTGGTGCCTCCAAAACACATCTAAAAGAAAGAACAGCCAGGCATTGTAGTTAGGCACTAAAATAATATAACTATTTAGAACTTTACAAAATAATTAAGATCCTTTGAGTTTAAAGGGATAGAGCCAAGTATTCTACCTGAACTCCTTATCTAAAAGGAAAACTATTTTACAATAATACCCCCATGACTGGGGCTGATGGATTTTGTTAAACTCAAGATCCTGAGCCGGACCCATCCGTTAGTAGTAATAGTCAATGTTGTCACAGTCAAAGCTCCAAAAGCTGAGAAGACCCAGTTTCCCTAATCAAGAGAATTCTCTGCAAGGAAAACCAATTCCTATGAAGCCACATGAGCCACATTCCTCACCAGTGGCTACTGGAGAACAGTCCTAACAGAGCTCTCTAAAGACT
Source organism: Acomys russatus (assembly GCF_903995435.1). NCBI lineage: Eukaryota > Metazoa > Chordata > Mammalia > Rodentia > Muridae > Acomys > Acomys russatus. The sequence continues at coordinate 2,386,899 of NC_067158.1, read as the reverse complement.
TCTCCAAGGGGACAAGAACCCGGACTGTGCTTACTGGCAAAAGTATGTGAGTTTATGGCCATTAAAATAGGATTGGTGAGGGAAAAGCGGGGACAGAATGAATGGGAACACCACCACCACCACCCCTCCCCCACCGCCGGGCAAAAAAAAAAAAAAAAAAAAAATCACACTTTTAAGCACAAAGTTTCCAAGTACCTCTTTGTTTAAACCGCTGCTAATAAAGGCACCATTGGAATTCTAACTGAAACTTCTCTCTGCTCTGCGTCTGGCACTCAGTATTGGTGAAGTGTCCAAAATGAGGAAAACTCAGAACTCACCCTCCACCCCCAGCACACATGATAACTGTGAACAAATTTAATGGATTCCTATGTGATTATTTTATGTTTTGAAATTAGGCTATTTCTCTAGTTATGGATATTAACTTTTGCTTATTAAATAAGTGCTTAAATGGGGACAATTTTTTTATTCAACATAGAGACACACCTAGCGTGGGATCAGAAACAGCTGATGTATCTTGGCTATTAGAAAGCCTCTTTTCTCAGAGCCAGTGAATATGTCAGTCCAAAATGGTCCCCATCTGCTTTCAAAATTATAATTTATTTGTTATCTGTCAAAAACTAGAACTCTTGCCTTGAACATTATGTGTGGCAAATAAGAGGCATTGGGGGAGGGGTCTTTGAAAAAGTCATATCAAATTCCTTTATTTGTTTCACTATGTTTAAGCCAGATATATATTTCTTCTGTAAACTGTATATATTTTCAGTCAAATAGTTCTCCAGAGCATAGTAACTACATAAATAGAACTAACAAAAATGGACAATGGGTCTCAGCAGATCATGTTAATGTTAGCTAATTTTTTTTCTATTTTATTTAAGCCAGATATATATTTCTTCTGTAAACTCTATGTATTTCCAGTGAAATAGTTCTCCTAAGAATAATAACTACATAAATAGAACTAATAAAAATAGTTAGACAATGGGTCTCAGCAGATCATGTTAATATTAGCTTTTTAAAAATTTTATTTCTCTGTTAATAATTAAATGTAAAGTGTGCTTAGGCTACTAAGTTCTATGATAGAAGCATGCTTTGGTTTGGATTGGGTTTTGTTTTGTTTGTTTATCTCTATGGATATGGCTATATTCACAAAGTTTCAGTGAACAGTTCTCACCATAAGGCAACACAATGAAATTACAAAACTGCTACCTACCCTTTTGAGATAATAACTTCAAGTTCAAATACAAAGAGATTCTGAGAGAGGGTTTAGTTATTTGTATGTCTTCATTCTGCATTCTTAATAGCCAAATAACTGAGATGAGTTCATTTTAATGATAATCTATGAAATTAGGAGGAATGAGGTTCTCACAGAAGGAAGAATCAAACTAGATAGACATGCATATGATTCCAAGTTAGCAGGTGTTCTTGGCTGCTGATTATTCCCTGCCACCTACATTGTCTAGACCCTGGGGTGAAGAGTGACCTTATGGATGTGTGGCCTGTCATAAATCAGAACCCCAGTGAGACTAAGGAGATTTCTTCAGTTAGAGAATGTGGGAGTATTTGAGAGCACCTTGTCATAAGCAGGAGAAAGCCCAGTGAGGCTCTGGGCAGGGGCTGGGGGCAAAAATCTAGAAACCCACACAACTAGAATTAAAACAATACCTGGAAACCTGTATAATTAACAGGGAGCAGCCTACAGGCAGGCTCACAGACATGCATTGGAGAGCACTGCTACCATTTTTTTACCCCTATATGGGCTGATATAGCCTGAGAAGCAATCGTGTGGTACTTTAAAAAATGGTGTCGTTGTGTTCTAAAGCATTCCACTGCTTAGCTATGTAGAAATACTTCATAGAATTTCTAAAGTAAACTGTACAAGAATCCTTAAGTCTCTAAAGAGTATTCGCTTAGCTGAGCAGAGACTCTCAAGCAGTAAGGCATCTCTATTCTGCTAGCACTCATCTGAGATGGTCACTCCATCCTGCTTTGTGAAGCACCTTTAACCAATGGAATATGCCAACATGGGCTCAATGCAGGTCACTCTAAAAGGCCAAGTATGCATTTGCTTTTCAATCTGTGAAAACTACACTGATTGGTGTCCCACAGTGTACCGCCTACAGTTTTTCTCACATTCTCTATGTAAGCCACACATTCTACAGAAAGATCCTGGGCAGTGCCACCAGCTGCTACTTCTGATGATTTAGTCTATGACACAAACTCAACAGATTACATCTCTTTTGAAAATGCTGTTTTCCTCTGCACTCTATTTTATATGAATATTGCAGTTCAGCTTACTTTGATTTATATGTATTTTCTCTTAGTTTCTTTCCTTAATCTGAAAACACCATAAAAAATAGAATAAAGTTAATGTGCCCTATTCTGTGTCTTTCGAGTATTTTTCATAGTAACTTGTCTTATCTAACGTCTGAATGCTAACAATTTATAGTGTATTTAAAATAAATATTATCTATTGTTTGACCATATGGTAAGGATAGATAAAGCTGGTCTTCTTATAGTTCTTCTGTTTATATTCCCTTTCATCATAATTTGTAAAGTTCCCTCTGTCACATGTAACATCTCTTTTTGTGACATGTAATATTGCAAATATTTTTATGCGTACAAATGATAATACCTAGAATTGAGGTGATACTTATAATTTTTGCTGGCTGTTTTTATTTTTAATCCAAGAGCTTTCTGTAAACAGTATTAAATAAAGCCAATCAAAGATCAAGAGGCAGAGTAACAACCAGTTGACAGGGAGAGGAAGTCCAGAGGATGGGTAGAGAGACTCACAGGAAGTAGAAAGGAGGAACATTCAATTTGAAGGGTTTTTAAGACAGCCTAGAGAAGGAAAGGGGGCTTTTTCCTTCTGGGACATCAGCTGAGTAGGAAGATCAGCTGCTGCTTTCTCTGCCTCTCTGGGCTTTCACTCCAAATATATATTAAATAAGCCTTTATTAATCTGAATAGACCTTATAATCTTACATTTTTATCATTTTATCATAATATAAAAAGTATTTTAAACCAGGTTTAAATCACAAATACAGTATGTGGTAGCAAATACAACTTCGAAATTCTATCACCATTACAAAAAAATCCATACCAATTTAAAGTATTTGAGAGTTGTTAATAAGGACTGAGAAGTTTTACAATTGTCGCTTTACCACGTGGTCCCACCTTCCACCTTCTTTTTTTTTTTTTTTTTTTTTTTTTTGAGACAGGGTCTCTCTCTGTAGCTTTGGCTGTCCTGGACTACTAGGCTGGCCTCGAACTCACAGTGATCCACCTGCCTCTGCCTCCCGAGTCCTGGGATTGAGGGCATGAGCCACCATGCCCGGCTTGTGGACATCTTAAGATAGTGACATCACATGGCAGATTGCAAGCCCTGTGGTCAACATGGTTGCTATTTGAAAACATTTCTCTTCTCTTCTCTCTCTCTCTCTTCTCTCTCTCTCTCTCTCTCTCTCTCTCTCTCTCTCTCTCTCTCTCTCTCTCTCTCTCTCTCTCTCTCTCTCTCTCTCTCTCTCTCTCTCTCTCTCTCTCTCTCTCTCTCTCTCTCTCTCTCTCTCCCTCTCTCTCTCTCTCCCTCTCTCTCTGTATTTTGTGTACATAAGTATGTCTGTAGGTGTTCACAGAAGCTAAAAGGCATCAAACCCTCCTGGGTAGAGGTGTGTTGGTGAACCTGACAAGGAGAGTGGAGCACCTGGCACAGACTGATGGAGCAGAAGTCACTCCGGGAGTCATCAGATTGGCAGGTTACTGGTTTGTATTCAGGGTTAAAAGGTACTAGGATTAGAGTAGCTCAGATTCTGCCCAGCATAGTGCTTGTAGCTTAAAAATAAACAGTTGTCTTTCTCTGTGTCTGTCATTGGGGAACTAGCTGGTTAAAGAAAAGCACTGCCTTTATAATTTACTGTATTAATTAATATAAAAAGAATAATTTTAAACTCAACAGAGCAGTTTTGTAAACCATCTAAGGTATGTGCTGGAATTTTACTGGTGCCCTTTGGAAGAATAGCAAGTATTCTTAACCACAGAGGCATCTCTCCAGCCCCTTTAACTATATTAAAGGGATTTCCTTATCAAACAGCAATATCTAAAAAAATAGCACTGCGTTTAAAATATTTCTGTTGACATATATATCTGTTTCGGACTCTGCATGAAATGTCATATTCACAGACTAGTCTTTAAAACTAGCTTAGTGTCTCTAGTAGGACACACTGGCCACCGTGGCAGTACAGAGTCCTCAGCAGTCACTGGTCAGGGCCTATCAGAGATGCTACCCTGTTCTCATTGCAGGCTGATCCTCACCAGTGCATAGAACCAATTCATTTTAAATGATATCCTTAATCTCTATTTTTAATATTTTAAAAAATTCTATGGCTTTTATTACTTTTCAAGGGTGTTTATTATACCTATTTCAATGATACACACAGCAATAGACTTTGAAGTACACAGGCTCAGGGCATATAGATTTGAAATAAACCATACTTAGAAATGAAGAAAATAAGATATTTGTGACTAACCAGAGAGTCTGCAACCATTCATCATAATTGTTTTATTTTAAATATGCACATTATTAAGGAAAACTAAGACTCATCATGTTCATTATGTAAATTTTTACATAAAAATTAAAAGCTAAGAAGCTTATATTTTATCCCTCAGAATACATGTAAATCAGCATGGCTCAGTATATGAGTGACTACAATGGATATTTAATGTGACATGCACTTCAAACACGCATAACTATGCTGATGTTATTTAAATAGTTTCAGTAGATACCAGTTGAAATTTTATTAACTTTAGAACAAATTAAGTTATATAACCCACAGTGTAGAAATAGATACATTTATAAATTAAATGCTCAAACAATAGTTATTAAACTTCTAAGGAATTTTAGTATCAAAATATAAATGGCACAACACACCTGATTTTTCTGTATATTATATTTAAATTACTTCCAATAATGTTATAAACTGGAAGAGCTTGTAAGAACCTTCCAATGTTGCCTATGACAATTCTCCTGTATATAGGTGAAGGATATAAGGCTTGGGGAATTTAGGAATGCCCCTAGGACTGTAAGTGAGGTTAAGGCAGATACAATCTCAGACCAAATTCTCATAGATCCCTGTCCAGTGATCTTTCTAGCATGTCACAAGACATTACTCTGAGTCCAAAGTCATCAATTAAGGCTTCTTAAATGTGACTGAATTATGGCATTTTCTGCTAGACAATAGCAGCATTTAAATATAATTTAAGTTTCCTCTTTCCTCAATGACTATTATTCTCAGGTTTTGTCTTTTTGTGGTATCCTTGATTTCTTGGATGTTTTGTGTGAGGAATTTTTCAGATTTAGCATTTTCTTTGATGGTTGCTTTATGTTCTACAATTCAAGCTCTTCTAGTACTGAGATTTGTTCCTCCATCTCTTGGATTCTGTTAGAGAAGCTTGCCTCCATATTGCTTCCTTTCTTCTCTAAGTTCTCTCATTCCTGTCTTTCTTCTGTCTGTGCTTTTATCATTGTTTCAATTTTCAACTTCAGATCTTGAAATCTTTATTTTATTTCCTTCATCTGATTGTTTTTATTTTCCTGAATTTCTTCTAATGCCTCTCTAATGTCTTCAGTCTGTTTGGCTTCATCTTCCTGCATTTGCTTGTGAATTTTATTTATTTCTTCCATTATCATTTTCATTACTAAGGATTTGAGGTCATTTTCTTGAGCTTCCTGAGTGAGTTAACCCAGACCCAGAAAGATACACATGGTATATACTCACTTATAATTGGACACTACCCCAAAAGGGATGTCATGAAAGTCTTCACTTAGCAGGAGATTAGGATAGATGAGGAGACTTCCTGTTGGGACTCTGGGAAGGAGAAGTATGGGAGAATGAGAGAATGGAGGGATCCAGAGGGTCCTAGAAACTGACTAGAATATCATCAAGGCTGGTGGATCTGGACCCAGAGGGGTCTGCTCAAACTACTGTATCAACCAAGAACAATGCATACAGTAAACCTAGAACCCCTATCCAGATCTAGCCAATGGACAGGCCATTATCCACAGTGGTGTGGAGAGCAGGAACTGACTCTGACATGAACTCTGATGCCCCATATTTGACCACTTCCTCATGGTGGGGAGGCCTGGTGGCACTCAGAGAAAGGGTAAGAAGGCTACCAGGATGAGATTTGGTAGGCTGTGATCATATAGTGGGGAAAGAGACCCCCTTCTGTCACAGACCTAGGAGAGGGGAATAGGGTGAAAGAGGGAGGGAGATAGGAATGGGAAGATACAAGTGAGGGGATAACAATTGAGATATAATCTGAATAAATTAATTAAATTTTAAAAAGAGAGAAAGAAAAGTCCCAAATCATTTCTCAAATCACACTCAAATCTTAGATTATTAAAGATTATAATTTGCCTATATTATATTTTTGAGCATGATATGGTTAAATTTAAATGATATGGATATTTGCTATTTACATGCAAAGGCCATACAAGTCATTACCAATTATATTTCATGAGCAATATTTACTTTTTCAGGCAAGGAATTATATAGGAACACAAGACTTTATATAGAAGGCTTGAATCCCAGAACCAGAAGGAGGAATGTGATTTAATGTAGACAGCTCTACCCTAGTTTCAAAAGCAAGCGACATATATATGGAAATAGAGATCCAATGAAACTGAGCCTAATCCAGAATCACATAGACCCTATGAGTCCCCAGAAAGCCAATGTTTCTTAAAGGACTGCTGTTTTGATATCCACATCTCAATGCTACTCGGACTGAACTAAAATAATTCCAAAATCAAGCATAGAACTATGTCTCTACTTTAAAGAGCTAGCTGCATTTAGGCATGGATCAGGTTCCTAATCAAGTCCCTTTGAGAATTGAGAAGTTATTATTAGAGAACAATATGTTTTAGCCTTTTGAGACCTCTTCCATTGTCTTGTACTTTTTCCCTAAAATTTTACTCATTGTCATTTTCCCTGGTAAGCATTAGCTTAAGTCTCCATTCATTTAGGTTTCTTAGCATGACATCTACCACGCCAACAATTTGCTTTCTGTATTAACATATGCCTCCATTCCAATGTTCCCACACTGGTATAGTTCCCATTTGTCCTTTGCGGTTCTACTAAAATATATGTAGACTTTTCTTTTTTGTTAATTATAAGAATTATCCGTTTCCCCCCCCCAAATAACAATTCCAAAAGTAGTCAGTCTTTAATGGATTAGCTAACTCTCTATGATATCCAGCCTCTACCCATGTGTGTCACATATTGGGATCAATATTCATAAGAAAGAAAGAATTCTAAAACAATTACTGTGCAAGACACCAAAGTAGAAACTTGTCTTACTCTGTGACTCTTTGTGTGTGTGTGTGTGTGTGTGTGTGTGTGTGTGTATGCAAAACAGTTACTGATCTCCCCAGAGCATTTTTTGCCTTAAAAGAAGTCTGTATGTATAGCCTTACAAGATGCAAAAATATTGGCAATTTTGTCAGAAAATGTGACAAGAAAAAAGAAACAAAAACAACATGTGATTTTTCACTAGGGACAAGGGAAAGGGCATAGGTTCTGCATTTCTTGGAGAACCCTGCCATCTCTGCCTTTGCACTGGGCTGCTACTGATGTTTGCACATATCTAGGAGAGCTGAAGGAACAGCTCTGGGATGTGAAGCTGGACTGATACTGCGTTGCCATGGAAGTGAGAGGCAGTTTCCTTAGCTCCAGTGTACCCTTTTCAGCACTCCTGGCAATAGTGACAGGTTTTATTTCCCTTTGTTCAGAAACTGATTTGGAAACACTCCTTATTCCTTCTCAAGGCTCTGAAAGACGGCTTTGTGAGGCCCCATTGTGACCAAATTACATGAGGGTAAGTTTTCATTCCCAGCCCTAAAATTAGATACTTCTGTGTGCCCTAGCACAACAAAAATAACCAAGCTCACTAAAAGGGCCCACTTGGTGGAGGTCCCACAGCCATGTTTGTCAGGAAGGTCTACTGAAGCCCACCACAGAGGTGGCAAGGACATCACGCAGGTCTAGGTACTCGTATTGGTGCTGGAACCCATCTCTCAAGAGGAGAAAGGGCCTGAGAGACAGAGAGCACACAGTGTTCTTGCCAAGCAGATGCTGGTGCCAGAGCATCTGATCCAAAGGGAACAGATTTCCCAGTAGGACTTGTAACAAATGCACTTAACTGGCATTGGACCTACAGCAAACTGTTTGCTTCATTTTTAATACTCATTGTGATTCAAAATTCAGTTAATATGGACTAGGTAAGGACAATTATTCAAAAATGATAGCTTACCTCAGGTTTATATATGAATGGCAACTGAAACCCTTAAAGGGCAGCACCACGCTTTACAATAAGGTCATCAGCTAAGTGCATCAGCCATGTAAAGACATATTTTCATTGAATAGAGTTCTTCACTACATACTAGCACATAGACAGGTACGATGGCATGAATAAATCTCCATTACCATCTAGCAAACAATGATGAAATGAGAAGAGTGGTTGAAATGGGGTTTGGGTTTGGAGCTAAGCCACTATATTTCAAATTTCAATTTGAGCAGCCCCACAGCGACACTCTGCTCATCAGGCCACTTCCAACTCATGAACAAAAGCCCTCTCTGGCCACATTTTTATGAGTGAATTTTCTATGTAGACATTTTATTGTGTAATACAACTTTATGATTCTAAAGTATTTTAGAGATATTTTGAGGGGAAAAATACTATAAAATGCAGGAGTTTTTCTTATTTCTGATGGGTACCATTACTTTCACCAAAAAAATGAACATTTTTCTTAATAAGGATGGATGAGACAATAAAAATAGATATAGAAAAATAATAGATTTAGTGGTGTTATTGCATAGAATTGTATTGACAGTATGAACCAATCAAGCTTTATCTGTCTTGGCTTGAATCTTTGTAACTAGAGGTTTGTCCAGAAGAATACCCCTGACCTCTGTGAACTTGATATTCCTTCACTTATAGTATGGCTTGTCTTGAAGGACTTGTAAGTTTCCATTCACTTATGAAAATGTGTGGCTCTATTTACAGGGAAAAAAAGCATTGTATTTATATGTGAGTTTATATGAAAACAGATGTAACACTTTTCATTTTGATATGAAATTCCTTAAACAACTATAAATTGATACCATGCTGGGTCTATTGTTTATGTTACTTATGTTATTGTGGATGATGTTGGTCTTTTAGTTAGCTGATAAAATTGTGTAGCTACCAATTACATTTATTTAAACACCATGTGATCTTCATCTGTGGTTCACATCACCACAAACATGCATGGAGGTGAGTCTGAACACTTTTAGGATTATGTGCACTGCTAGAAACGATACAGAATCTTTTGGCCTATTTTTTTAAATGTGCTCTTAATAAAACTGTTCATAGTAGTGCTCAAGGACGAATTAGGATCAGGTAGTCTTTGCTGTTAGGGTACTTGTAAAAAGGCAACTTCTTTTGAAATAAAGTATCTCGTAATAATATTCTATTTTTTAAATATAGTAAAACCAATGTTCCTTTGGATAGCATTGAAAAAGTACCCATAAACATGATTTAAAGTGTTGCTCCATAATCCTGATAGAGCTCTCTTGTGACCATTGTAGTTCAAGAAACTCTGCCTTCCCTGGACATATCCCCACTGCACATCAGATGTGGAGTTTCCATCCCCACCTCCTAGAGAAAGCTCTCCATCATGAGGTAGAAGCAACTCCATTATGCCCAGCTTCTTGCAACTGTTCTATACATTTGGAAATGTTACAGCTCAGACAGAAAATTATCCAATCAGTCTGCTGCCAAGAAACACCACAAAGTCACACACAAGAATTACTGGGAAGGAAGAACTGAGAAGGGTAGCTGTCTCTGCTACTGGGAGAAACAGCAGAGAACTGAGCCAAAGAGGGATTTTTACAGGTTTCCTGGGTAGAGTGGGGAGTGGGGAGCTTTCCAGGGTGATTTCTAAGGTGGGAATTGGTAAGATTTCAAATCCTGAGCTTGGTCTTTTTACTCTGTAGGATGGGGGAACTAGGTCTGGCCATTTGGGCAGTTAGAGTGCTCTGTGGGTAGAATCTGTTGGTTGGAGGTCCTCAGGGGAGGGGCCTGGCCACTTGTGTACTCTAGGGGCTTACAGTCCCCCTTTTTTGTATATTATTGATAAGTAATCAGGGATTGGGAAGGGAGCGTGACATCATTAGACTACTTCTTGATGAATAGGGGTATCAAAATCTTTTGGGCAAACTTGGCCTTGACCAATAAAGTATAACTGGGAATAGTCAGCCCCTGGCTCTGTATCGCAGGACAGTAAATCTGTAATAGCAAGTACCTAAATATCTGGTTAGATATATTTTGGATCTGTTGTTGAATAAATCTAGACAAGAAGTTGCCGTATAAGGCAGGGCACAACTTGCAGAATTAAGGAAAGGAGGGAGGCTCAAGAAGGGTAGTATCCAATTCCATACCAAAGTGTCAGTGATGCACCAGTGGCCAGTGGCATCGAGATGCTTCTTACATTTTTAGAGATCCACCTGGAGTTGTCATACCTTGTCTCTTACTATCCCTAACTTGTTAACATAGAAGCACCATTCCTCCCTGAGGAGGAAACAAAGGCTAGCTCTCTCCACTCTTAGTAAATCTAATCCTTGCTTAGTTTTTGTAGAATATAGTAGCCAGTAAGTCTATTTGGCCTTAGAGTGTACAGATTGTCTGAGCCATCTGCTGGACAACCTAGATGAATTTATCTGAAAACTGAAGGCAGATAACTAGGAAATTAGTCAGTCTTAGCAGCTCCAGTGGCAGTGCCAGCAGTTATACCCAGGACTACAAGAACAGGTAGGGCCTGAACTGACCATTTGTCATGAATGCCACGATCAGCCTGGTGATGGGAACTGTCAAGGGTTCTTCATCAGGTACCACTCCTAATTTGGGGGAAAGGAACATCAGGGCACAAGTTTGAAACCACCAAGTGGGTAGGCAGTGGTAAACCTGAGTGAGATATAAGATCAAGGGCTTGTGAATGTTTTAATATTAGGGTGTAGTGGCCATGCTCAGAGTGAAGTATTAGTAATCTGAGATTCAGTGTTCCCATAAAGTATGTCCCTGAGGAGTTCAAACAGTCTGTGATATCAAAGAGAGAGCTACAGTAAAGATAAGGGGTAGTAGTGGTATTTTTCTCAGAGTAGCTAATGAGAGGTGGGGTAAGAGAATCTAGTAGTCTAATGGGTGAGGCTACAAATGGTCATCATGACTCACCTGGGAGGGACACACACCCCACAACCAGCACTCTACAAAGTGACCAGGCAGGGTGTTATTCAGTCACTGATATGCAATTAGGATGGCACATATTTGTCTCATGGTATTTGTAGGACTAATGCGGGTGACCTTTTACATTTCTGGCCACTTTTTATAGTAATCTTCTGGGTGATAGAGAAAACAGGCATGGGTGAAGGAGAAATGGATGAAGGAGTTGTAGGGAACTGAATCAGCCTTTGACAGCCCTCTTGTAGAGCAATTTCCTAACTCTATTGGGATAGGCTGTTGGTTAGTTTGAAGTCTCTTGAACACTAAACATCCAGGCTGAGATCCAAGATGGCAGCAAGCAGTGTGGATGGTGTTTGGAGGCTCCAGTGAACAATTCAGGGAATCGCACAGATTTCTGAGCCAGGAACATCAAGGTCCCCACACCAAGTCAGCAGGAGTGCTCCACGGTTCAGAGGGACCAGGGTGCGGAGGACCTGTGTGCCCCTGCACACGGGAGGAACACGGATTTTCTCGGATCGGAGCAGCAGTGGCAGAGGCAGCAGCAGCAGCAGCAGCAGCAGCAGCAGCAGCAGCAGCAGCAGCGGCACCAGCGTCAGCAGCAGCAGTGGCTGAGGTTTGCAGCTCAGAGCCTTCCAGTGGAGGCGATTGGTGTGGTGGCCGGTGGGAGTTGCTGCGGGAGAGGGGACTCTGGACAGGATTTGGGTCACGTGGTGCCTTGAGACACAAACTGGACTCGGTGGACAGTTCAGCCCCAGAGTCCCGGGTTCAGCTCAGTGCGCAGTGCCGTGGAGACTCAGGCTCAGCTCAGCAAGCAATTCTGCCCGATGCACCAGCTCAGCTCAGCAGCAGCTCCCCTGCTGTGACACAGGCTGGTCGGAGCACTCGATTCCACCCTAGGCACCAGCTCAGCTCAGCGGCAACTCCCCTGCTTTGACACAGGCTGGGCGGAGGACTCAGTTCCACCGGAGGCGCTAGTTCAGCTCAGCGAGTACTTCTGCCCTAGACACTAGCTCAGCTCAGTGGGCAGTTCTGAGGTGCTGATGCAGGCTGAGGTCAGCACGCAGATTCAGCCCAGAGGCCCTAGCTGGACTTGCTGGGCAGATTGGGCCCAGGGACTCTAGCTGAGCTTTGCACACAGGCTCAGAGGCCCTAAGACTCTGGCTGGACTATCCATGCAGTTTAGGCTCAGAGTCCCGGGCTGATCTCAGGGCGCAGTGTGAGTCCAGAGTCCCTGGCTGAGCTCAGTGCACAAATCCACCCCGGAGACTCGGGTGGAGCTCGGCGTGCAGTTTGGGGCCAGCGTCCCTACTGTGCTTGGCAGACAGATTGGGCCCAGAGACTCTAGCTGAGCTTTTGGCACAGTCCTAGTTCTAAGACTCTGGTTGGACAAACTGTGCAGTTTGAATCCAGAATTCCTGGCTGAGCTTGGCGGATGGTTCAGGCCCTGAGTCAATAACTGACCACAGCATGCACTTTGGGCCAAAAGCCCCTAACTGAGCTTGTTGCACAGTCCCAGCCCAAAAATTCTGGCTGGACCCTGTGTGCATTTTGGGGCCAGAATTCCTAGCTGAGCTCGGCAGACAGTTTAGGCCCTGAGAATATAGCTGACCTCGACGCAAGGTTCAGGCCCACTATCCCTGCCTGGACATGGCAGGGGACCCAGGAGACTGTGGATAACTTGGCCTGACCCAATGCTCATTCAGAGACCCAGAATGATTGCAGGACCCACAACAGAGGGGAGCTGAGGATCACTGGCTGTGAGAGCCCAAAACAACAGGGCTAACCTCCTGATATCCACACCAGTGAAGCATCAAAGCTTCCAGCCTATGGAAATCATTAGAAAACAAGTGAATCTATCATCAGACTCCCTCCATCCAACTCTGGAAGCTACCCAACAAAAACAAACATGGCAAGATGTCTAAAGGACAGCATAAAAGCATACGCAAAAAACCCCAAAACAACATGGCATCTCCAGTTTCCAGCTATCCCAAAGAAAACAACCCAGAGAACTCAAATACAATGGAAACACAAGAAAATCACCTCAAATCCTTGGTAATGAGGATGATAATGGAGGAAACAAATAAAATTCATAATCAAATGCAAGAAGACGCAGCCAAACAGGTGAGAGACATAAAAGAAGCACATAGAGTGGAACTGGAAAACTTTCAGGAAAATGCAAACAACCAGATGAAAGAAATATATAAAACGGTCCAAGCTCTGAAAACCTATAAAGAGGCAATGGAAGAAACTCAGGAATATACAAAAAATCAGATGAAAGAAATCAAAAAATCAGTTCAAGATCTGAAGATGAAAATGGATTCAATATTAAACACACAGACCAAAGAAAAACGAGAACGTGAGACCTCAGAGAAGAAGGGGAGCAACACAGTGGTGAGCTTTTCTAACCCAATCCAAGAGATGGAAGAACAAATTTCAGGTCTAGAAGATACAATCACAGATCTTGAAGCAACCATTAAAAAAAATGCTGAATCTGGAAAACTGCTGACACAAAACATCCAAAAGATTAGGGCACCATTAAAAGAAGAAATTTGAAGATAATAGGCATTGAAGAAAGAGAAGATAGGCATTGAAGAAAGAGAAGATATCAGACTCCAAGGCCCAGAAACTATTCTCAACAAAATCATAGAAGGAAATTTCCCCAATCTAAAGAAAGAGATGCATATAAACATACAAGAGGCCTACAGAACACCAAATAAAATTGACCAGAAAAGAAAAACTGCCCATTATATAATAATCAAAACACAAAACATACATAAAAAAGAAAAAATATTAAAAGCTGCAAGGGAAAAGGGCCAAATAACATTTAATGGCAAACCTATAAGAATTACACCCGACTTCTCAGAAGAGACCATAAAAGCCAGAAGGGCCTGGACAGAGATCCTGCAAACCCTAAGAGACCACAGATGCCAGGCCAGACTACTTTACCCAGCAAAACTATCAATAACCATTGACGGAGAAAACAAAATATTCCACGACAAAAACAAATTCAAACAGTACCTATACACAAATCCAGCTTTACAGAAGGTACTAGAAGGAAAACTCCATCCCAAAAGGGTCAAGCTACAACAAAACTACTCAGGAAATAGATAACTATCCCATGGCAAAAAACACAACTACACAAACGCTCAACTGGAAACAACATCAAAATTAAGACTCTTAACAGTCACTGGTCATTAATATCTCTCAACATCAATGGTCTCAATTCTCCAATAAAAAGACACAGACAACTGAATGGGTACATAAACAAGATCCAACATTCTTCTGCATTCAAGAAACACATCTCACACATAATGATAGGCATTACCTCAGGGTAAAAGGTTGGAAAAAGATATTCCAAGCAAATGGTCACAAGAAGCAAGCAGGCGTAGCCATTTTAGTATCGAACAAAATAGACTTTCAACCAAAATTAATCAAAAGGGATGAGGAAGGACACTTCATACTCATCCAAGGTAAAGTCAACCAAGATGACATCACAATTCTGAACATCTATGCTCCCAATACAAGGGCACCCACATTTGTAAAAGATCTACTAAGAAAGCTTAAACCACACATCGATCCCCACACTATAATAGTGGGAGACTTCAACACCCCACTCTCACTGAAGGATAAGTCATTGAAACAGAAACTAAGCTGAGAAATAACATCATTAACCAATGCCATGGGTCAAATGGATCTAACAGATATCTATAGAACCTTTCACCCAAAATAAGAAAGAATATACCTTCTTCTATGCACCCCAAGGAACCTTCTCAAAAATTGATCACATCATAGGTCACAAAGCAAGCCTCAACTGATACAAGAGGACTAAAATAATACCTTGTATCCTATCAGATCATCATGGTCTTAGGCAGCAATTCAACAACAACAGAAATAACAAAAAGCCTACACGTATGTGGAAACTAAACAACTCTCTGCTAAATGACAACTGGATCAGGGAAGAAATAAAGAAAGAAATCAAGGAGTTTCTGAAATTCAATGAAAATGAAGGAACAACATACCCAAATTTGTGGGATACATTGAAAGCAGTGCTAAGAGGAAAATTCATAGCAGTAAGTGCCTTTAAAAGAAATTGGAAACATCGCACATAAGCATCTTTACAACACAACTGGAAGCCCTAGGAAAAAAAGAAGCAGAAACACCCAAAAGGAGTAGATGTCTGGAAATAATCAAACTCAGGGCTGAAATTAACAAATTAGAAATTAAGAAAACAGTCCAAAGAATCAACAAAACCAAGAGCTGGTTCTTTGAGAAAAATCAACAAGATACACAGACCATTAGCCAAACTAACTAAAAGCAGAGAGACAGTATTGAAATAAACAAAATCAGAAATGAAAAGGGAGACATAACAACAGACACTGAAGAAATACAAAGAATCATAAGATCCTACTTTGAAGGCATATATACCACAAAATTTGAAAATTTAAGGTAAATGGATGATTTTCTTGATTAATTCCACTTGCCAAAGTTGAGTGAAGAACAAATAAACAAGCTACATAGTCCCATTTCCCCTACAGAAATAGAAGCAATCATTGATAGTCTCCTAACCAAAAAAATCCCCAGGGCCAGATGGTTTCAGTGCAGAATTCTACCAGACCTTCAACGACGAGCTAATACCCATACTCTTCAAGCTACTCCAAAAGATAGAAATGGATGGAGCATTACCAAATCCATTCTATGAGGCCATAGTCTCATTGATACCTAAACTTCACAAAGACTCAACAAAGAAAGAGAATTTCAGACCAATTTTTCTTATAAACATCGACGCAAAAATATTCAATAAAATACTTGCAAAACGACTACAAGAACACATCAAAGGTATCATTCATCATGTAGGCTTCATTCCAGGCATGCAGGGATGGTTTAATATATGGAAATCCATCAATGTAATCCACCATATAAACAAACTGAAAATAAAAAACCACATGATCATCTCTTTAGATGTTGGGAAAGCATTTGATAAAATCCAACACCCATTCATGTTTAGAGTTTTAGAGAGATCGGGGATACAAGGCACTTTCCTCAACATAATAAAGGCTATATACAGCAAGCCAATAGCCAAAATCAAAGTAAATGGGGAGATACTCAAGGAAATTCCTCTAAAATCGGGAACAAGGCAAGGTTGCCCACTCTCTCCATATCTCTTCAATATAGTACTCAATGTTCTAGCCAGAGCAATAAGACAACAATAAGATCAAGGGTATCCAAATGGGAAAGGAGGAAGTCAAATTATCCCTATTTGCAGATGATATGATAGTGTACATAAGTGACCCTCAAAATTCCACCAGAGAACTCCTACAGCTGAAAAACACCTTCAGCAAATTGGTGGGATACAAAATTAACTCAAAGAAGTCTGTAGCCTTCCTATATACAAATGACAAGCTTGCAGAGGAAGAAATTAGGAAAGCCACTCCCTTCACATTAGCCACAAGCAATATAAAATATCTAGGAGTTACTCTAACTAAGGAAGTGAAGGACTTGTTTGAAAAACATTTCAAAACTCTGAAGAAAGAGATTGAAGATGACATGAGAAGATGGAATGATCTTCCTTGCTCATGGATTGGGAGAATTAACATAGTAAAAATGGCCATCCTACCAAAAGCAATCTACAGATTCAGTGCAATCCCTATCAAAACACCTACATAATTTTTGAAAGACATTGAATGTTCAACTCTGAACTTCATATGGAAAAACAAAAAAACCAGAATAGCTAAAACAATCTTGTACAATAAAAGGTACTCAGGAGGAATCTCTGTCCCTGATCTCAAACTGGACTATAGTAATTAAAACATCATGGTACTGGCACAGCAACAGGCTGGTTGATCAGTGGAATTGAATCGAAGACCCAGACATGAATCCACACACATATGGTCACTTGATTTTTGACAAAGAAGCCAAATCCATTCAATGGAAAAGGGATAGCATCTTCAACAAATGGTGCTGGTCTAACTTGATGTCTATGTGTAAAAAAATATATAACTGGACCCATATTTGTCACCTTGCACAAAATCAAATCCAAGTGGATTAAAGACCTCAATGTAAAACCAGAGACACTAAGTCACTTAGAAGAAAAAGTGCAGAAGAGCCTGTAATATATTGGCACAGGAGACAACTTCCTGAACAGAACACCAACAGCCCAGGCCTTAATGTCAACCATTAATAAATGGGACCTCATGAGGCTGAGAAGCTTCTGTAACACAGGAGACACTGTCAAAAGAACAAAGTGACAGCCTACAGACTGGGAAAATATCTTCACCAACCCTACATCTGACAAAGGTCTAATATCTAAAATATATAAAGAACTCAACAAAGTAAACACCACCAAATCAAATAACTCAATTGAGAAACGGGGCCTAGAACTAAACAGAGAATTCTCAACAGAGGAATATCAAATGGCTGTGAAACACTGAAAGAAATGCTCAACCTCCTTAGTCATCAGGGAAATGCAAATCAAAACAACTCTGAGATTCCATCTTACACCCATCAGAATGGCTAAGATAAAAAATTCAAGTGACACCACATGCTGGCGAGGATGTGGGGAGAGAGGAACACTCCTTCATTGCTGGTGGGAATGCAAACTAGTACAGCCACGTTAGAAATCTATCTGGTACTATCTCAGAAAATGGGAATAGGGCTTCGTCAAGTCCCAGCTATTCCACTCCTTGGAAAATACCCAGAAGATGCTCCAGCACACAACAAGAAAATTTGCTGAAACATGTAACAGCCTTATTCATAATAGCCAGAACATGGAAACAGCCTAAGTGTCCATCAGTAGAAGAATGGATAAAGAAACTGTGGTACATATACACTATGGAATAATATTCAGCTATTAAAAACAAGGAATTCCCAATATTTGTGGACCAATGGATTGAGCTAGAAATGATCATAATGAGTGAGTTAACCCAGGAGCAGAAAGACTCAAATGGTATATACTCACTTATATCTGCATACTAGCCCAAGGGGCATGTCCCATGAAAGCCTTCACTTACTAGGAAACTGGGACAGAGGGGAGGACATCCTATTGGGACTGTAGATGAGAGAAGCATGGGACGATAGCAAAGTAGAAGGATCCAGAGGGTCCTAGAAACCTACAAGTAGAACATTATGATAGGCAGATTCGGGCCCAGGGGTAATGCTCAAACAAAGGCACCAGCCAAGGACAATACAGGCAGTAAACTTTAAACCCCTACCCAGATCTAGCCAATGGTCAGAACATTCTCCACAGTTGAGTGGAGAGTGGGGTATGACTTTCACACGTACTCTGGTGCCTCACATTTGACCATGTCCCCTGGAGGTAGACCTGGTGGCACTCAGAGGAAGAACAGCAGCAAGAAGATACTTGATACCCTATGAGCATTTACAGGGGGAGGTTACCCCCCTCAGGAACAGTCATAGGGGAGAGGAATAAGGGAAAAATGAGAGGGAGGGAAGAATGGGAGGACACAAGGGATGGGATAACCATTGAGATGTAACAAGAATAAATTTTTAAAAAATCCAGGCAAGAGCTACCCTGGACAAGTAAACATAGAGAGAAATAGAAAAGGAGAACAGAGCAAGTTCTGGGGCTGGAGAGATGGCTCAGAGGTTAGAAGCACCGCCTGCTCTTTCAAAAGTCCTGAGTTCAAATCCTAGCAACTGCATGGTGGCTCACAACCATCTATAATGTGATCTAATGTCCTCTTCTAGTGTGCAGGTGTACATGGAGGCAGAACACTATATGATAAATAAATAAATCTTTAATAAAATACAGAGCAAGTTCCTAAATCAAATTAGTAATTGAGTCAGTTTGAAATGCTGAGCTGTAGGCATGGCTGAAAGATAACTATGGCATACTCTACAAATGCTGCAGGAAGAGAGAACTGGGAAGGAAATAGTGTTTGGACATCCTTGTATGTCAGAAAGTGAAGTGGGTGGTGAGAAGAGAAGACAGTAGTTGGTGAACCGAAGGTTAATCTCTTTGATTCAAGTTTAAAAAGCTTATCTGTGTCCAGAGGTACATTTTTGTGCATGAATGTGTGGATGTGTAGTTTTAAAATAGGTATACACTATTAAAGAAGCATTGTTTTTAAATCCTATCTTTCATAAACTGAATCTAGTGATTAAAGGGCTCAGAGATAAATTCTGAGCTCTGGCCATCAAAGCAGCAGCTGAGAAAGCAAAAACAAAATGAATAAACCCAGAACACAGAAAGCTCACACAGTCAAAGACCAGTCAGAAACAAAACATGCAGTGGTCACCCACCGTCATTCATTCATCAACCAAGCCTGACCCATGTCCATCTCAGCTCCCAAGTTTGCAACAAGGGTTACGGACACACCAGAAAACACAGACCCATCTGCATACAGAGAGACAAAACTTTCCAAACAACCAGGACCAGGTGAGTGGACAAAGTCCTGCCTTTGCCCTGGATTGGATTAAAAGGATTTTGTAGTTGGATAATGAGAGGAGGGTTATGTTTGGCTACAGAAGCGTCCTGGGGGTCCCATACGCAAGGATACACTGGGAAGGCTGGAAAGGGAACAGGTATGTCAGATTGTGTCATTTGGAAGAGGAGAAAGAGGGACATGGTCAGCAAACCTGGTGCTAAACCGATGGGAAGAGCAAAAGAAACAGAAGCTCCCACTTTGGCTATAAGGTCCCTCCCCAGAAAGAGGACGGAACAGATTAATACCACTAGGAAAAGGTGAGTATAGGAGATATCCTTAAAAATACGGCTAAGTGGTATCATTTTGTGAGACTAGAAAAGCTGTCTCTCTAGCTGACAATATGGGAAAAGGAAGTAGGGATGGTTCCCTAAAACTGTAAGGACTGAGTAGGGGTTCCAGTGTACAAAAGGAAAGAGAGAGATCACCCTGATACTATGATATCTATAGGTGGCTTCCTGTTGAAGATGGCTGTGGTGAGGCCAAGGGAGCCTGGACCCCTTCAATTATCCATGGCAATTCTAGGAGGGTGACTGGAGGGCAATTTGGGCTTGATGCCCTAACAGAGCAAGGGATAAGTGGGCAGTCAACGCTCCAAAGGACCTACTGATGGCACTCTTTGTCTGCATGCTTTACCTGGGTCCAGACAGGCCAGGGCCCAGGGACCTTCCTGACTGCACTTGAAACAGGCATCCAAAGGTTCTCAGATTTCGGAAGCCTGTGTGGTTGCTGGGCCTGATCAAAAGGCCTTCATTAGCATGCAGTGTTTTTTGCTTTCTGGCTTTTTCATTGTTCCAGAGATATACTTTAACAGCCACTGCTAAGAGTTCTGCCTGTAGAGTCAGGAGTCCTTTCTCTAGAAGTTTAAGTTAGGCCCTAATATCAAGGAATCTTTGGAAGAAGTAGGTCATAAAGAGTTATTTTCTACCTGGTGTCTTGGAATACAGATTGTATATTGTAGGAGACCTTTGTAAAACAGTTTAGGAATTGAGATGGGTTTTCATGATTGTCCTCAATGACCTCTTGATTGATTCCTATGTTATTGTTTTAAGGGTAGTCTGGCCAAGACCAGCAATAAGGCAAGTTATAAACTGATGCCTAGCAAAGATATCCTCTGGGATATTGTAATTCCACTCAGGGTCCTGGTCAGGAACTGACTCAGGCCTTGCTGGGTGGGTAATATTAGGTCCCAGAATTGTCTGTACTCCTCACAGAAAAGATGGTTGTGGAGAATCATATAACCATCATAGAGGGTGATGTTGTAAGATTGGTTAATATATAAATGTGGAAAGATTAGCAGTGCGGGACCCGAATGTCCTTTCTGTTTGGAAGAGTTTGCTTAAAGAGAATGGGACATGTACCATGGGTGTCCATTCTGGCAACCTCCAGCCGAAGGTGAGCCATGGCCAGTTTTGGCCGGGGAAGGTAAGATAAAGGGAGTCCCATGGTGGAGCAGGACTGAGTAGCAGCAGGGGGTATAAAGGCGGCCAGTGGTCTGGAATTGGACACCTGAGGGGGCTGATTTAGGCAGCCTATCACTAAGGAGGGAAAAATGGAGACCTAAGAGGCTGACGAGGGAGAGTAGGGCCTGTGGATTGAGGCTTATAAGGCAGAAACTTCTTAGCATGATTGCAGACAGGGAATGAATCATCTGGTTCAAGCTTCATAGCTAGGAGGAGTTGTTTGCTTTTTGTTTTTTGGGGGGTTTTTTGGTTGGCTTATGCCATGTGGTCACTTTTAGTCAACAAGGGAGTGAAGTCATGTGGCAAAAGCTATCCTTTCCAATCCCAGCAAAGATGGATGTGGGCCATGTGACTGCTCTAATCCTCATGGGAAGAAAGCAGCTAAGCTGGCAGCAAGCCACCTGCTTCCTTTAACTAAGTATCGATTTTTAACTATCTACCCCTGTTTGATGAGTTTAAGTTCACCCCTTTGTTACAGTTTGTACAGGTTTTTCATCATACCCAATATACTTAGAAATCTTAAAGTAAGATTTATGCCTTAGTAAAAGTTTTAGAGAGTTAAACCAAAACCAAAAGGATATAAGATGAGTAGCAATAGTCCCTATTGTGAACAGTCTGTCCTTTTATCTATCACATAGTCAGGTGGCTCACCTGATTTGGACCAGAGGTTTTGGAGAAAGCCCTTAAATAAGCATGCTTGGGTCTAGAGGAGGAGGAGCCCCACAGGATTCCAGAGCCAACTTTTAATCAAATTGAAACAGCATAAAACAACAGTCTAATGCCACTCATACCTAAAAGGTACCCGAAACCCTGTAAAAGCTGAATGCAGTAAGCTGGGAACAAAGAGTCTCAGAGATTGGAAAATTTTGAGCTCTGAGTATAAGCAGAGGACTCTGCAGGAGGGAGCAAAGAGTGTGTGCTGGCTGTGTGCATGCTGCTGTGGCCTACTCCCTCGCTTTCTTCCCCTCATGCTAGGTCTGACTCAAGGCTCCCACTTTGCAGCAAAATTACAAATACATCAATGGTAAATTAAAAGGCTACATTCATACCTTATAGAAGGGGGGCTCAGGAGTAGGTGAGTGGGGAGACAAGGCAAAAAAAAAAAAAAAAACAACAACAACAACAACAAAAACAGGACTTGGAGTAGAAAAAAAAGAAACAAGAAAAGGGAAAATACTTTCCACTTCCCAACAGTATTTTCAAAGGTCCCAAATGATATTAGAATCTAGGTGTTATTAAATGGCTCTTCATATTGATTATTTAAGGTGTATTGAGGCCAAATTTGATTGCACAAGTGAATAAATTATGGGCCTTCAGTTCCAATTTCATGGAAGAGGCTGAAAGTTTTTTTTTTAAAAAAAAAAGCATCCCAAGGGGGGGCGGGATGAGAGGGTATGGAAGACATTGTTCCCATGGATGAAGAAGGGGAATGTCACTGCAACCTGTAGTCACAGGTGTCCCCAGGACTTGGGGATGATAGAATGAGGACCAACCCACCTAATAGGTGGCCAGGAGCTTAGGCTGGCTATGTCTGAGGAGAGAAAGCAAGAACAAAAATACCCAGCTCTTGGGGAGGGGGTATTTCATCTACAGGAAAGGGTCAGGAAATGGAGTCACAAAAGCTACAAAGGCCTAGGGGAACTATGGGATTCCAGGCATCTCTGAAGAGAAGGTAGGAAGAGGGTATAATATCCTACGTAGACCTAAGGAACTATAGGATTGCAGTTCTGATGGTGGCGGCAAGGGGTCAGGCAAAGAGGCCCAGCTATAGGCTCAGAAATCATGGCTAGGGGAACTTCCTCCTCCGAGACTACCAGAGCAGTGCTAGATGCTCAATGACTGCTTCTTTGGACTCATGGAAATGTTTACACTAACCCAAGAGAAAACTCACCTAATGGCTGCTAGTGAGTGAGAAGCCAAAGGTGAGCCTGTTGTGGGTGGACTGGAGATAAAGATTAGAGTCCTAGTGAAACTTAGACCCTGAGAAGAAATGCAGTCACCAGGGGAGTCTACCCGGGTTACGGCATTGATGTACATGTTACAGCTCAGATGGAAAGGTATCCTGACATGTGGGAGCCAAGGAACACCACAAAGTCACACTGCACAACAAGACATTTATTGAGAGGGAAGAACCTGGAAGATAGGTGTCTCTGCTTTGGCAAGAAGCAGCATAGAACTGAGCAGAAGACAGGGTTCATATAAGGTTCATTGGGGGGCGGGGGTGGGCAGAGCTTTCCAGAGTGGAGGTTTTCAGGGTGACGATTGATGGAATTTCAAATCCTGATCTTGGGCATTTTACTCTGTAGGGTGGGGAAGGTGGGGCTAGCCAGAGGGCAGTTAGAGTGTTCCTGGCAATTGGAGGTACTCAGGGGAGCAGCCTGGACACTTGTGTACCTTCAGGTGGCTATATCATTGTGAGGCCTGATAAATTTGCACAGCTTTATGACATGGTCTCAAGTCTGTATACCTCACCCCCCAAATTTGTAAAAGACCAAACCTTGTTGCTAACAAGTGAAGAGGTCAACCTTTTACAATTAGGACTTTGTTATAAACTGTTTTATATAGAAAATTGGTGTAGGTGTAGGTGCTTTAAAGGGGGATTTCTTCTTCTCTAACTGCCAAGGCTAAACTATGAATGATCAGAAATGAACCTCAAAGGAGCCTGACGTACTAAGGATCCCAATTAGCAACTACATTCTTATTTCCATTTACTCAAAGACAAATGGGCACTCTTAAATAAATTTTGGAATACAAGATACCATCTAATCAAGGCACAGTGAGAAACCTCTTATAATTGAAAATCAAGTGTGCTAATAATGAAGCTAATTTATGCAGAGATATCCCCATGTAGGACTGGATTGACATTGCACACCAGCTAACATCAAGCAAGTACAAAGGAGTTCTGCAGGGAAAGGTTACCAGACATTATTTGCAATAGCACCCAAAACATCTAAAAGCAAGTCACACGTGCTTTTGGGCCATGCAGCCCAGTATCAGTCTTTTCAGAGAGGCCCTTTACAGGATTCTCAGTACTCTGAGACCAATTTATAGTGTTCTACATTGGGGGCTGTCACACACACACGTGTGTGTGTGTGTGTGTGTGTGTGTGTGTGTGTGTGTGTGCGTGTGTATGTGTGTACTTGTGCTCATAGGTACAGATGCAGCCAGCAGCTCTATCATAAAACTGCCATAGCTATAAGTGTAACTGATACTCAGAAGTTAAAAGCTTAAAGTTACTGTTTGCAAACTGAGAGCCATCATATTTTTGTCATACATTTTAAATAATGTAGTTTGCTTTAAAGTGATATGTAAATATGTTTAATTAAACTTAAAAGATTGTTTTTCATCTTTAATGTTTAGAATTTGATGTGGTATAACTGACTTTTTTCTTTAATAATGGTACAGATAATAAACACATTGCTTACATCAACATATTAGGTTCAGTGGAATATAATCTTCCCTATGCATTAGGGAAAAAACAAAATGAAGACTTTTGTTGCTAGCTATATTTAAAGCATGTCCAACACTTTAACATGAGGGATCATGTAATATCTCCTCACTTTAATATGCACCCCAAAATATTTAAGTATTCACATACTGTAGGTATACCCAAAGATATTTCTGTTTTCCTTCAAGAGTTATAACTTTATTTTTGCACATGTAAAACATTTTACTACATTTCTTATCTAGTATTGTATGCATGTGGGTGCACATGAGAGCATGTGGGTACCTTCCACAGTATGTGTAGGGTCACAGGACATGTGGGAGCCCTGGGATCAAACTGGCGCCCCTGGCTTGCCACCATGTACTTTTACCTACAGTCATGCATCTCCAGCCCCACAGTAAAATAAAAAACTACACTACCACCACCACCACCACCAATTATCTCATCATTAGTTGTACTTCTTTTCAAACAAGATGGCACATACACTAACACACTAGCATTTCAGTATTTAAGATGAAGTCCTATTCCTAATGAAAGGGAAACAAAAATGTATTATCGTTTTACATTCTTTCCTTATTTCTCTCACATTTACACTTGCTTGAGATATGGCATGCACAAGAAGCCATGTTTTAATATTTTCTTTATAAAATGGTAGAAGTTCACTGTTTTCAGTCGAGGACTTTAGTGCAGTCATACTAAACACTCAATGTAAAAGGAAATACATTTGGAAATGGGGAAAGGGTAACAAAGAACATAAAAGAAAATACAACAGTGTCTTATTTCACAGTGTCTTCTGGTACCATGAATTAGAACGTAGGTGGAGTTTAAGAATAAGGATAAGATTCACTTCATTAATCTCATGATTTCTAGAAGTAAGTTGGCCAATGGAGAAGACAGAAAAGCTTTCTCATACGCAGGCACAAGGACCCAAATCATGACATCTGAGCAAAAATGGTTTAAAAGCAAAACCAGGTGACTCGAACCATAATGTCTTCCCAAAAGGTCCTTGCTTTAGTTGTAAACATTGTCTTTGAATAGAATGTGTTTGTCTATTTCACTTAAAATCTTGCTTATGTATTGCCTGAGGTATATTTATCCTTTAGTCACTTACAAAATGAAAATAGCCACAGAATATGGAAGGATCTCCTGGATTCATCACCTAGAAACCCATTATTAGACATTGAAACACATCACTGCCTTCTTCTCAGATAGGAAATTAGGCTGGAACCTGTGGATTTGTTGAATTTCTCAAAGAAAAAGTCTTTTCTGAAAACCACCACCTCACAAAATCAGCCTGATTCTTATTAACTTAACAGCTACAGAAATTTTACAAATGAAATATATGGCAAGTGATTTACTATCCCAGAAAAAATGCAACATTACACTCACCAGGGATGATATTGAAGCCCCAAAGAAAGATCTGCCAATTACTGTCAATACATTGTTTCACTAAAAGAGTTCAATTTTTATCAAAGACGTTTAGAAAGCATTCATTTAATTGAAGTGTGAACTTTTAATCTACAACTTTATCTAGCACATAAGTTAGCAAGACTTCAACTTAAATCGGTCCTTTCACTTTCCCCACCAGCTCACATGCACAATGCAATGGGCAGCACTATGAGTGTTGTTCTCTTCCTCATTTTAAATTATGTCACATTCTTACTGATATTTACATCCTTCAGTGCACCACTTGGAAATCAGGGTGATGGCCATCATGGAATGTCACCACAGTCTACATGAAGAATGGCTATTTACAACATGATTTCTATCATTTAAAGGATAGCATGTAATTGAGACTTTAAAATTCAAATAAAAGGCTACAACTCAAATGACACTGGCTAGCTATGAGCTTCTGGAAGTCACCCACCTGGGGCAGCATGCGATTTTCTTCTTCCAGCTGTCTGACTCTGGCCTCCAGCTGCCTAACATAGGACAAGGTTGATTCTAAAATTAAAAAGAAAGAACTTACATTATCCACAAGGTATGGTTTGGTTTACTGTCAAGGATACTTTTGGCTTGGTTTATTAAATAGGACAAAATGACTACTTAGTGTGTTGTTTAAAAAAGGGAAAAAATTCTTTCTAGAGAAACCAGTCACACTATACAGTTTTCAGCATTGTACAATGTAACTAATATTAAAACACTGACATTTTCCACACAAGTTGGGCTTCAGAACTTTCAGGATCTCTCTCTTCACATTTTTTTACTTGCCCCATATACAAGACATTTTTGTGATGTGCTCTGTAAAGAAAATCAACTACAATATCTCATTAGCTTTTAAAACTAGAATGAATATCAAATGCAGAGTTCTTTGCACTTCTCCAACAATCATCTGAAGTTTCAGGAACAACATTTATTCTTCTCATTAATATAGAGATGTTAATTGTGATTTAGTAAATATTCATGCAAGGGCTAAATATTTAAGTTAGGACTGGACTTTTGCTTCGATTTTGTGTGAGTCTAAGGACCCAAGATTTGCTTGTTTGTTGTTTCTTTCCTTGTCTGTTTTGTGTCTTTTCCTTTCAATCTTTAAGTCACCAAAAGCAACAGAAGTGTAACAGACTTGTTTTAAGGTTTTCAAAGTTCACATGATGAATACTCAGCACTGTTATGCTCCAATTCTGTTCATACACAAGCTCTGCGTTTTACAGCTTCTTGTCATAAGGGGGGGACAGTCACAGAAGGAGGAAAGCAGAGTTTTGCTCTGGGAAAAGGAGTGACTGATGTGAATCTTTACTGAAAGAGGAATACTCAAGTGTCTTATACAGCAGTGCATTTGCATGCCAGGCAGTACCCGAGAACAGACACATTTCAGGTGTCACAAAAAGCACATAGCAGCACAATCTTTCCAGCACATATTTCCATATCCAGTTAACACTGAAACTGCAGACTGTCCTTGGGGCCTCTTGATCTGGAGTCTCGGAAGTACATAAGAAGAGCAAAGCATGGAATTGCAGCATCTGTAACAGCAAACGCTAGAGCCCCGATCCTCAGGCTTTAGCTACTTATGCATTAATGCAATGATTTGAAATTCGACATCGAAAATCATTATTGGATTTACCTGGGAACTGCTTAAATGAACCCATTTCCTTCTTTTTTTAACTTCAATAGCAAGACGCTGGTATTTTATATGAGATAACGATCTTTAATTCACAAATTAAAAAGTCATCTTGTTTTAAACATAGAGTGTCCATGTTCACTAAGGTCTAGACAAGTTACCCGCAATTACATTAACATATTGACACACTGACCTCATACTTAACATACAAGCAGGTGAAAGCACAGGGGAAACTGAAGGCATTTTCTAGAAATATGCTCTCATCAAAGCTTAATGAAATGTTCAAGTTATACTTTGTGGACTTTTCCAAAAGAGGACAAATAATGGCAAGATTACAAACCTTATGAGTCTGTCTTACTCTTCAGATTAAGATGCAGTGAGAAGTGACTGACTCACACAGTTGAGCAAAGCCAGCCTTCTTCTCTAGAAAAGTAACCTTCTGCTAAGCAACTTCCAAGTTAAGAACTGACCAGATATATTCTACTTAAGCTATGGAAAACTAGCTTATCTTTTTCATTTTCACAATAGACAGCTTGGTCTTTTGTGCCCTTGCACTGCATTGTCTTTGAGGCCATGAAACTTAAAGTAGTGGAGAAGAGGCCACGAAACTTAAAGCACTGTAGAAGAGGCCATGACGATGGATTCTAATGAGACTGGAAAATGCCACTGGAAGGAATTTTTTTTAACCAATGATTATTTCCAGTCACTTTAATCTATTTATTCTTTGTTGTTGTTTCATTTTTTTTGAAAATATTTTTCACATAATATATTCTAATCAGTTTCCCCTACCCCAATTTTTAATTCTTATATTATAAGTAATGTAACAATGAAGGCAAAGAGAAGTTTTGAGTTCATCTCTTCAGTAAGAATTAATTATGTGGCTGCTTTGTATCTGTCAGTCACTGTTCTAGGAAGGAGTTTCAGTCATTAGAAGCTCTTCAGAATACAATTTTCTTTTAAATTACATTCTGGTGTATCTTCCTAGTCCAAGAAGTCTTGTTAACTGTCTAAAGCATTTAACCTTCTCATACAATTCTCCTTAACAACCAACAGCTATCACCCATGGGGTAAAATCTTACAGGGACAAAAACAGAGACAGTATCTAATCTCATGGGAAATTGGAGTACTGATGCTATTGGTGCTGTCTTTCTATTCAATGAATGAACTGATTACTCCATAGTAGGAAAGGAATAGCCATGCTTGTTATCATATCAACATCCTGGCTTTCTATATCAAAAGCCATTGGGAAAAACTGTCTAATCCTCCAACTATGACATAAAATAAAAATCAATATGTGAGAAAGTCATATCCCACTCTCCACTCAACTGTGGAGAATGTTCTGACCTTTTGCTAGATCTGGGTCGTGGCTTAAAGTTTACCGCCTGTATTGTCCTTGGCTGGTGCCTGCCTCACATTTGACCACGTCCCCTGGAGGGGAAGACCTGGTGGCACTCAGAGGAAGGACAGCAGGTTGCCAAGAAGAGACTTGATACCCTATGAACATATACAGGGGGAGCTAATCCCCCTCAGGAACAGTCATAGGGGAGGGGAATAATGGGAAAATGGGGGGGGGGGGAAGAATGGGAGGATACAAGGGATGGGATAAAGAATAAATTAATAAAAAATGTAAAAAAGAAAATCAATATGTGTGTTGTTAGTCCCTTAAAACTCCAAGACTTATTTGTTTCTAAATCATGTCATCC
Source organism: Acomys russatus (assembly GCF_903995435.1). NCBI lineage: Eukaryota > Metazoa > Chordata > Mammalia > Rodentia > Muridae > Acomys > Acomys russatus. The sequence goes on along the minus strand of NC_067158.1, from coordinate 2,357,518 downwards.
AAGCTTGACTAGTGTAATTAACCAATGTGAGATATAAAATATATGATCTAGTTTTAGAAAATAAACAATAGGGTAAAGTATAAGAAAATCCATGGCCTTAAAAATCCCATCATAAACTACATTCTGGTCCCAACTATCAATTAAGAGATTGAATCATTTGTAGGGTGAGAAAGAAATGAAGTTTATTCATTGTCGGAATTCACTTTCCATGTCCACTATGGCTCTTTACCCCTTCTGCCTTTTCCTTTGCCCCATTTTCAATGCTAATAATTATCAGCCAGTCTCACTCCTCATTAGGAACATGAAAAACCTGAGAGAACTATTTGAAAAACATGAGCATTGTTTTCTATCAGAGAGTGGTCATCTTACAATAGGAGTTCAATTCAAATTGTCTGTTTCTTTATATCAGTGACTAAAAGTCTCATGAGATGGAGATTTCAGCATGTCATTTTAGTTTTTACAATGACATTTCAAAAGATCACAATTAAATTACTATAGTATATAGTGTGTGTGTGTGTGTGTGTGTGTGTGTGTGTGTGAAAGAGAGAGAGAGAGAGAGAGAGAGAGAGAGAGAGAGAGAGAGAGAGAGAGAGAGAGAGGATGCATGTATGTTACCAATAAGGTAGGACCCTATCTTTAAGAAATCTCCAACCAGCTGGGAAGAAAAAAAGTCCAAATCTATGTGGTGATCAGAAACTCAGTACTAAGACATAGGAATAGAGCAATCCATGTTGACTTCATTCTTTAAAACAGAACAACAATAACAAAAAAGATACTTGTCCTTCAGAATGGATTATCAGAATTATGACATGCCCAAGCACATGAGGAGCCACAGCAAGACAGGTGGCCAGAAAAGATCCTATGATCCTACTATAGACAGAAGGGGACCAACTAGCAATTGGAGGAATGTCTATAATCACAGCCTAAAGAAACAGCCTCAAACACACAACACATGGCAATTTGCTTTTAACTTTTTTATTTTTTCTTTTCATTGTGAGATGTTTATCATCAGCTGGACTCTTGAAGAGCTAGGCACAGCAAACAAAGTGATTTTATCCTCTGACAACATGCTCAAGATGCTCATGCAGAAGCCGTTTCTCTCCAAGTACCTCACTGCTCACTGAGCCTTCATGGAAAGTTCATAGCACTCCAAGTGTCAGAAATTTATGCAAACTGAGTGTGTTGCCCCATACCTGTAATCATGGCTCTCCAGAGACTGCTGCAGTTCAGTCTCACCCTGAGCTCCACAATGAATATCAAACCATCAGAGAAATAGAAGACTCACTCTCAAACGCAAACAATAATACACATACAAACAAAACCAACACCACCAGAATCAACCAAACAATTGAAACATTTAAGAATCCAATATACATTGGATTCTTTTTAAGTTGTGTGTACAAATGTTTTGCCTGCATGTATATCTGTGCACCATGTGTTTGCAGTGCCTATGAAGGCAAAAAGAGGTTTTCAGATCTCTTGGAACTGGAGTTAAAAATGTCTGAGAGCTGCTTTGTGAGTTCTGGAAATTGAACCTGAGTCTTCTGCAAGAGCAGCCAGTGCTTTCAATCACAGTGCCAGCTGTCCAGGCATAAGTTATGTGTATTCTAAGTAATCCCAATGTATGGATGGAATGAAATATTGTTTTTCTAATCTATACAGTACCTGAACTTCAAGGACAGTTTTTGGATGAGAGAACTACATGGAAGAATTTATGTAACACTGTGTAGTCAAATATATTTTTAAAAATGTTTTTCATTATTAAGGTAGCAGAGGATCCCAACCTCAGACCTTATCATCATGTACTTAACGTCAGTCTTTTACACAGATAACTAAATACTCCTCCCCCTTTTCACTTTGATTAAAAATAATATCTCTGAATGACATACCTTAATAACAATTTGTATCCTTGACACAATTTTAACTGTCCTGAGACATATTCAACCTTACAAACAAGTGTCTGCTGTTTCTCTGCAGCTTGAAAAGACTCTGATGAAAATACAAAACCACATCTACCTCCCTATTTCTGAATCAGTCGTTTCTCCCCCTGAGGAAACGTGTCCCCAAAATCACACAAGAATCACTGTATTGTAGATAGTTTGTTACTGGAATGAAAACTAAGCTCTGCTCAACTTCTGAGTGATTTGATTACATAAAGTACTGTCACATTTTCAAATAAAATCTACCTTGAGTTCCAGCACCGCCCAGAGCATCTGAGAGATGAAAGGAAGGTAGAAGCAACATGGAAGGCTCAGCTGGCCATAAGTTTGCATACGCTACTGTTTCTCAGCCAGAAGCAGACACAGAAAGAGAAGGAGCCCATATGTTCAAATGCTTATTTTTCTCCAAACCTCAGGCTCAAGTTTACTTGTCACTGGCCTGAAAGTGAGAAGTGGTGCTTTCGCCTTGAAGAGATGATGTGGCCCTGAGAGAATCCCTTTCATGGATGGGTTTGGTACCCCTGTATCAGGGAAGTGTGCCTGTGAAGCCCACCTTGGTCTCTCATCCGTTAGTGAGGGATAAGCAGCAAGCAGGTCCTAACCAGATACCAGTCCCTTCACCTTGGTCTCTAGAACTGTAAGCCAGTAAATTAGAACTACTCGTTATAAATTGGGCAGTCTATAGTGCTCTGTTACAGGCACATGGACGAACTAGTAAGAGTCTCAGCAGGAGCCAAGCAGCCGTGTGACTTTCTGTTCACAGCCCTGTGTCTTCAGCAAACCCTGAGCTTCTAAGACAGTTTATCGGAGCTGCATGTTACTTCCACACTGACAGGCTTTTAACATACTCCTAAAGAAATTACTTCAGAACTGACAAAAAGTGGTTCTTTTTTCCTTGGTCAACCTTCTGTTTAGATTTTATATTAGCTAGAGAAGTGCAAGTGATTAAAAATTTAACAATAATTTAATGCTGTTTTTATTTTTAAAAGTCATTGTAAGAATTGGCCTTCTCAGATTTGCCTGGATCAGTCACTCAGATGATCCTATTGACAGATATTCTTGAAGATAGTTAAACAACCCCACCCCAAGTGGAACTTCAGTTCCTCTAAATAAGTGGAAAGTAAAATTGGATCTGCCCCTTGCCCACCACATATTAAACTAACTCCACTATCCAGAGCCCTGCTAACTGGACAGAGAGCTGAGGGACTTATTTTCTGAGGAGACCAGTTTAGTTGTTCATTGGCCTAGAGTTCTGTTAACTGTTAACTCTATGTTAGCCAGAAGGACTCTCCTCATTCTAATGTCTAGTCAAATGTTCCCTACTCTTCCATGGGTGGGGTGAAAAGTGGCTTTCAAGTAATTAGACTCACTAGAGGTCAGAATAACTTCTTTGTGTGTGTGTAAAACTCATTGTAACTGTAACAGAGACAGCTCCAGGAGATGTCACAAACATTCTGTGTGTGGTGTCATGATCGTATGCCTTTGATTCAGCAGGTTAATATTTATCCATTATACGTGTCTCATTCTGTTAGTTTTCTCTTCAGTTGTCAAACAGTTATCCACTGGGACTGGGTGCTTTGGGCTCTATTCACTTATTCACTCACAGTGGTGCTTTCAATATTTGACCAAGGACTTCATAGTCCCCAAGCACTGAAAGTGCTGCTGCCTGCAGGGGTTAACACATCTCTACACTATGGCTTGCTATAACACTAACAGATGCCTTTATTCAATAGTTACTGTGTGTTGTGTATGAATTGTTCTCCTAGGTACAAGGGATATGGCTGCAAGCAGAAATGCTAAAATCTGACTGTTCATGGAATAAACAGTTCATGGAATAAATCAGACAATAAAATGCAAGCACATGAGGTGGTCTATGAAGATGGAGTGGGAAGAAAAAGCTGACTAGGGAAAGGTCCTGCAGAGAAGTTCTGGGCAGAAGGGAATGTAGCATGCACATCCTGGCACAGTCATGAGGCAGGACATGAAAGCAGCTTGAGACATGGCTGTTTATCCTCTCACCTTCCCACATTGCTCAAAATTTTAAAACCTTTACAAACAGCTTAAACCATTTTCCTTTTGATGAAAGCTTTAATATTGTGCATGGCTCCTCTCTATCTCAATTTATCATCCATTGGAACTGTTCATTCTACATTCAGAATATGCAACTGTTTGAGACCCTCCTCACAGTCTTGTTCCCCTGTTTCCAGTCTTGCTCCTCCTACTCCAGATCAACACTCACTCTCAATCTCCTTGAAACCCAGAGAGTTTTCTGAAGTCTTCCTTCTGATCACACGCTTCTTTATTTCCTATTTTTGATTCATAGAAAAGCCAAAATCCATCTAACATTCCCTGGGGTCTCACATGATCTGACACACTGCTACTTTTCTTTGCTGCCCTCACTTGCTCTACCTCAGACATGAGACTTTCTTTCTCTTCTGAACACCACAGGTATTCTCCTGCCTCAGAGTCTTTGAGTTAGTCATTACATATCTAAATATCCTCTTTCCTTCACAGATGTGTGACTGACTTCCTCTCCTTCAAGTCTTTGTTCCTAATCCAAATTTCTAGTGAGACTCTGTCTACCTCATTGAACTGTACAAACTAACATCTCTATCCTATAGTGCTATCTCTAGTCCTACCCTATAGTCCTAACCATGCCGTTCTACCCTATAGCCCTAGCCCCACAGTCCTATCCTGTCGTCATAAACCCAGAGTCTTAGCCATATAGTCCTATGCTATAATCCTAACTTATAGTTCTAATCCTGTTGTCCTAACCCTATAATTCTAATCCTATAGTGTTAACTCTATAGTTCTTTACCTATAATCCTTGTCTACAATCTTAACACCGTAGTCTTAACCTATTGTACTAACTACAATTCTAACCCTAGCCTTAACCTTATAATCCTAACCCTACAGTCCTACCCTATAATCTTAATTCTACAGTCTTAACCCTATAGCCCTAACTACAATCCTAACCCAAGTCTTAACCTTGTATTGTGTCTATTTGTCAAAGTCCAGCATCATCTCCTATCATGTAAAGTGATTTGTTCATAGACTTACTTCATAAGGCCTATCTCTCAAAGCAAAATAAACTATATGGAATGATGTTTTCTGTTGTGTTGACTGAATTGTACAAGTTTCTAGAATAGTCTCTGAAATGATGAAATTCTGTAGAACAGACAAATCAATCACGTGCACCCTGGAAACAATTTACTTATACAGGTCTACACTTTTGATTATTTCATGTAAGACAGGGTTTGCTGATGCAGTTATTTTATCAGTATGGCCTAAAATGTTCATTAATGAGCCTATAATTATTATTACAGCAGTATTGTCTAACTTGATAGCACTCAATCAAGACACAGGCACCTCTTTTATTTTAAAATAGCCTTAGATAACCTGGGGCAGGGCAGATAGTAATCCCCTAAACTACTTCCCATAGTGAGGCAGGTATCCCATACCTGCTCCAATCCCATGCCATCTGCTTCTAATAATTTCTATCAAGCTACCTCCCATCCATAATCCCAAATACTTGCTACTGTTCTTCATCTGGGTCAAGTCCTCCATCCACTCCAGCCATGCACTTCTCGTTCACCTAACCTATGACACAGCTTCCTCTTCTCTTCTCTCCTCCAGTCTCTCTTCTACCCAACATTCTCTCTGTCTCCCCCAGCAGCAGAAGCTTAACCACGCCTGTCCCATTTGCCCTGCCCAGATGTGATAGCCTTTTATTGGTCCAATAGGTTAGGCTCTTAGGCTTGGTGTAGGTGGGGCACGGAGACAGCAAGTAGTAATTAACATAAAAATACTTCAGACCAACCTCTAACAGTTTGTATTTAAATATACCTCAGTATCAATTCTGTTGTATTGCTTAAAAATACTTCTTAAAAGTATTTATCTTATTTGTGTACTCATCTTACATCCCAGTTATAGACCCCTCCTTCCTCTCCTCCCAGTCTCATCCTTCCTCCCTCTGCCTATCCTCCCTTTCCTACCCCTCAGAAAAAATAAGCTCCCTCCTCACCTACCTATCCCGGCAGATCAAGTCACATCAGGACTAAGCACATCCTCTACCACACTGGCACAACAAGGCAGCCCTGCCAGGGCAAAGTGATCAGAAAACATATACAAAAACCCTTACTACAGGACCCACATGAGACCTGAGCTACACATCAGTTACCTCTGTGTAGGAGCCCTAGCTCTAGTCCACACAGTGTCCTTTGTTGGTGCTCCGGTCTCTGCAAGCCCCTCTGGGCCCTGGTTAGTTGGCTCTGTTAAGCATCTTATGGAGATCCTGTTTCCTCTGGGTCCTTCTAGAAAGGCTCAAGGGAGGATGTATGAGTCTCACTGAGAAGCAGAAATAGAATAAACAGAGGAAGTGCTAGGAGAGAGGGAACTGGATAAGAGATGGCATCCTAAGAGAAATGAGGGTAGGGGTCTGATGTAGGGAGGGCACACAGGGAGAGGGTCAGGAGGACAGAGGGCTTGCAGAGAGAAGAGAAACAGTGGCCTGGGGCATCTCTGAAACAGGCTAGAGGCTGGAGACCTAAAACAGGGTAGGCTCCTAGGAGGATATGGGGTGATTCTAGCTGAGGCCCCCTACTAGTGGTGGACATAGAGACTGAAGAGGCCACCCTCTAACCAGACAGGACACCTAGTAGAGGGAATACCAACCCACCCACACAAACTTCACTCCAAAATTTACCCTGCCTACAAGATATGCAGGGATAAAAAAAAAAAAAAAAAAAAAAAGAACAGAGATTAAAGGAATGTCCAAATAATGCCTGGCCAGACCATGCAAAAGAGCCATCCCCTGACACTATTAACAGTACTCTGCTATGCTTGCAGATGGTAGCCTAGCATAAGCTGTCCTCTGAAAGGTCCCACCCAGCAAGGGATTAAAACAGATGCTGAGATTCACAGCAAAACATTGGTCAGAGCCAACAGAGCCTTGTGGAAGAGTGGGTAGAAGAATAAAAAAAAAAAAAAAAATCACACTTTAGAAATACAAAGATAATTATTAAAACAAAAAATATCACTGAGAAAACAAAATACAAAATAGTGCATTTCATTAAAACATCTATAATAAATAAAGAAGCAAATAGGTAGACAAACTAAGATGGAATAAGATGTGTGAGGAGATATGAACAGAGAATTGATTGCCCAAAAAAATACATGTACAATTTTGTGGCTCTGAAATCTAGAAATAAGGTACAAAATGCAAATGCGCCTTGGTAAGGATGACTTTTGGTTACTGATGTCCACTGAAAGAAGTTAATATCATCTGGCCATCCTCTTCTACCTCTTCTCTGAGAGCAGACATGGACCTAGTGGTCAGATACTACACAGGGCAGGGCTGGCTACATGCTGATGGGAGGGAGGCTGTCAGGGATCAGCCTGAGCAGAGCTATGCACAGAGGTCCTTGTCAGACTGAGTGTGTCACTTTGAGAGCAGAAAAGTCCATCACTTCCAAAGGAAAGGACAGCAAAGCCAGGTGCTGTCTTGCTTGTTTGGTTCAGAACAAAGGCTGGAGATGCTGAATGGTTTATCCAGAATGGCTTGACAGAAAAGTCATGCTCGCTGTCCTGTGGTGCTGTAAGCACTGCCTTATGGAATATTTGGTAATTATGGTATTATTTTCTATAAAAGAATAAATACCTAAACTGACATCTAAAATATCAGTATCTTTCTAAATTAACTTTAAAAAAAGAAAATAGTCTATATCCTTTTTTTTTTTCTGGCCAGAAAATAACTACAAAAAATGTATTCATTTCTCTTATCCCAAATTTCCGACAAAAATAAAATGGTGCTTTGTTCCATATTTGCTTTCATCCACATGCAATCCTGAACCTTGGCACAGACTGAATATGCCCCTCAAACCTCATGTGTTGGAAAGATAATCCCCTAAATCACATGCTATTGGTAGTTGGGAGGTTGGGCCTTTGGGAGGTGATTGGACAGAGTTCCCTGGAAGGACAGGTTATCAAGGAAGAAGCTTTATTGTTATGGGAAGTTTTCTTTCACATGTGTGCTCCATCTCACTATGCCACATCCTTAATCCACCCAGAAGCTGGGCAGTTGTCAGCACCAAGCTCTGGGACTTGCCATTTTTTCAGAACTTTCCTCTATGAAAATAACTCGGCTAAGATAATCTCTTACAGCAACAGAGAAAGGACTAAAACCCTGCGGGTGGGAACCTCTTTGTTACAGCTTCTATTTCTGTCCTGTTATGCATGAGTTGGAGGCTCCATTAAGGAAGGTCTTATAGGTCTTTCCTATGATGAACACAATGTTTTTGAATGTTGAGTTTGCACCAAAATGCCCAAAGACCCTTACACAAACTTCAGTGTTCCCTGGACTATTTGAAGCAGTACACGTAAAGGTAATCCAAGGTCCCCTAATGCAGCACACTAACAAGCAATCTGCCTGACGGCTGGCTTGCTGTGCTTTGATTCTGTGTTCACAGTTACTGTATCCTTTGCAAACACTGACGCCACAAAGGAGAGGCAGGTAAGTAGCAATCAATCGAGCTGACAGACTGGAAATATACTTAAATATAAAACTGTTTCAAATTCCAAAGAGCTTCTTGGTATAGGCACAATCCTAACTGCTTTTCAGGGCTAAGATGTGTCTAACTTCCCGCAGCTCTGTTCTCTGTTGCTGCTGTAATTGTTGTCACTTACCAGAGACAATAACTGCATTTCCTAATGCAGGAGAATAAAAAGGAATGTCATTTTAATACATGTAACAATTTTCTTTAATGTATATGGCCTCCTTGTAAATGCATCTCAACAGCATTGTCAGTGAATGCACAAGGAAGAAAATCTGTTATAAAAACAAAAACAACAAAAAACCTCTATAAAATGCTATTTTCTCTGAGAATAATGAATATGCTTTATATATATTTAGGTATTTTATAAGCCTAAAGTTGCTTTTTATTGGTATTATACTTCTCAGAAAAATAAAAATATCAAATTATGTAGCAAAGTTGTTAACTTGAACTTCATCTATTGAGAATTAATAAAGATTCTGCAAAATTCAGTCTATGTAGATTCTTTGTTCTAGCTATGAAACAATAGCAGAACAAGGTCATTTCTGCAACATTTTATGTGTTTAAAATGATTACTATCAATTAATTTGCTTAAAGGGCAAAGTCTATACATTTAAATGCATTTTTATCTAGGTTAGCATACTTGTCAAGCACTTTTAAAATATTGTGAATTAACCTATTTATTGCACATTTACTACGCTCTAGGCATTCTTTCATGCACTAGACACACTTCAGCGACAGTCAACTTTTCTTCCTTTCTTCAGAGAATATTGTGGTAAGAATAGAAACACAAACAGATGCATGTGTATGTATATGCATATATACAGTGCCCTACATACACCCCATACTTTACAGGTGTATGTATGTGCATATATACAGTGCCCTACATACACCCCATAGTTTACATGTGTATGTATATGCATATATACAGTGCCCTATATACACCCCATACTTTACATGTGTATGTATATGCATATATACAGTGCCCTATATACACCTCATACTTTACATGTGTATGTATGTGCATATATACAGTGCCCTACATACACCCCATACTTTACATGTGTATGTATGTGCATATATACAGTGCCCTACATACACCCCATACTTTACATGTGTATGTATATGTATATATACTGTGCCCTACATACACCCCATACTTTACATGTGTATGTATATGCATATATACAGTGCCCTATATACACCCCATACTTTACATGTAGACCACAAGACAAGACCTGGAAGGTTAATTCAAATATGCAACAACAAAATTTATAGTATTTACAAAACAGGGATGAGCTGGAGGCATTCAAAGATTGGGGAGAAAACGAGAGTACGTGAAGCCGGACATCTGAGAGGCTCAGGGGGAAAACAACAGGAAGGGTCTGACGCTGCCTCCTGGAAGGAGAGACAAACCAGCTTATAGAGCTTGGGTGTGTACTGTTTGCAGTGGAGAGCCGTGAGAAGAGGGAAGGGATGGGGCACAATGTGGCCCCGATTCATACCTTGAAGTGATTGTTCTGGTTTTTGTAGAGGGTAGAGAGTAGAGCTTAGAGAATAGTGAGAAGTGTCCACTGAAAAAGGCACTGTAGGAGATGGACTGAGAGAAGGTGAAGGGTTTTATATGAGCCCTATCAGTGTGAAAACACACACTTACACACGCACACATACACACACACACACACACACACACACACACATGGATCTAGTATGTCTCTGGAAAGTAATTCAGAAAATAGGTGAGTAACTAATAAAAAATAATATTATATGCTGTATTTTGACATGAGTGACTGGAGACAGTGGTGGTAAGTGTGTGACAACCTGGAGAGAGAGCAGGCCTGGCATCTGAAATTAGGAGTTCTGTTTTGTTTTTATTCATCTAATAATTTTGTTTGTTTATTTGTATGTTTGAGACAGAGTTTCCCTGTGTAGCCTTTGCTGTACTGGACTCACTTTATAGACTAGGCTGGCCTCCAACTCACAGAGATCCACCTTGCCCCTGCCTCCCTGAGTGCTGGGATTACAGGCGTGCGGCACCGCTGCCAGCTCATCTTAATATTTTTTTTTAATGGATAACTAAGGCAAGACATTGAGTAAGCAGTCAAATACAAAGTCTAGAGATTGAAGAAGAGAGTGGAGTTTTCTTTTAAATGTGGAAGCCAATAACAAATAGCTGTACTAAAGAATGGGGCAAAACCAGAACTGTAGTGAACAGAGCTGCACAGTGACATCTGTTGTTGTTACCCTTGGCTGCATGTCAGAGGGGGAAGTCAGTTGCCTATTACAGCAGATCCCACACACCTCAGACACAGAACTCAGAAGACTGGATCTGAATCTAACCTGAAAGCCTCCTTCCTGCACTCTAATTTTCACGGTCACAAAAAGTACTACATAAGCTGTCGGGGAAGGAAGCAATCAATAGTCCTATCCAGCCATCATGCCTATGAGATAAAGCAATGACCAGCATGGTGCAATGGTGGTACTCATATCTTGGCAATAACCAACAGCTCTCAAATATTGATAGTTATATAGAAAGATGATAGATAGATAGATGATAGATAGATAGATAGATAGATAGATAGATAGATAGATGATAGATGCTTACTACATACATACATACATACATACATACATACATACATACATACATATCAATAATAAACAAAGAAAATAGACTATCAGTGTGAGAGGAAGTTTGAGGGACATGGGAGAGGGTAGAAGGAAAAAAGGGAAGTAAAAATTATATAATTACATTTTCATTTTTAAAAAAATGAATACAAAATTGAAAAATGATCAGAACCAAGTTAAGCACTTACTTGTTTAATGGTATTTTCTAACCAAACTTAAAATTTTAGATTTATTTTGTTGAATCTGCTTGACATGTGAGCATAGGAGAGAACTATTTGAAGGGAGAAAAGAGGTCAACAAAAGGAAGCAAAAAGGAGGACAGAGGAGGGAGAGAGGGAGAGGAGGGAGAGAGGGAGAGGAAGGAGAAGAAACATATATAAAAATGTCACTGTGAACCCAAAGCTTTGTTTCTAACTTTAAAAACTAATACAAATTAATACATTTCACCAGTATGGAATGTTAAGATTTCAAGTTTTATATTACCATTAATGAAACAAAAATTTCTGTGGAGTATAATCAACACCTGTAGTCAACATAAACATGTGTTTGCTTTGATCATGAGTGTGGGATATGAAGCAGACTTGTGTGAGGGCAGGTGGTGTTTGTTCGCTAGAAGAGGAATTGCCTCATTTGAAAGCATGCTTTTGCCAGCTGATAAAGATCCTAGTATGGACTCTGAGAAGCCGTGTGTGTGTGTGTGTGTGTGTGTGTGTGTGTGTGTGTGTGTGTGTGTGTGTGTGAGAGAGAGAGAGAGAGAGAGAGAGAGAGAGAGAGAGAGCGATGAGAGAGAGAGAGAGAGAGAGAGAGGAGAGAGAGCGAGAGAGAGAGAGAGATGAGCGAGGAGAGAGGAGGAGGAGGAGAGAGAGAGAGAGAGAGAGAGAGAGAGAGAGAGAGAGAGCACCAAACAGGATGCTTGGCTTTTGGCTTTTTCCATCGCTTCATATTGTTTGGATGTTCATCTTTCCACTTCAAGATGCTCCTAGAGAGAAATGCTCCAAAGAACACTTTGAGGTTCCAGGTTCTGGCTGCTGCTTTGGGTTCCAGCTGCTTTGGTTTCTGCCCCTTTTGCTGAATTTTTGGTTTGTTGTTTAGTGGGTCTTCTGGAATCCAGATGACAAAGAGTGGAATCCCCCCAAGGAACTGAGTCTAAAAAGGTCTGCTTCTCCTGTCTCTATTAACCTCTTTTCTCTCCTATCTAGGGTAGATAGGTTGGGAGGGAAGTAGAGTCATTAAAGAACCCCAAAATAACATAGGTTTTTAAAATATCAAAACCTACAAACACCAATTAACCTGATTATATGCAAGCTGTTCTTTGCACCTTTGGTTACAGAGACACTTTGTATGGTATTAGAAAGATTTGGTCAGGAAAATTTCTGCTGACTCCCTAATTCATTTGGGCTTCTCCAGCCTTGAAGGGATGCTACTATTTTGTCTTCACTAAACAGTTAGTAGACAATAGCAGAATAATCAGTTTCATCATACAAACAAATGAGATACCACTGTGGATAATAACTATTTGATTTTCCATGTCAAACAACTCTTAAAAAAGCAAAAGTCCAGGCATGATTGGCTATAATTAACCTACATGGCTAAACATAATGTAAGTGTGATCCTCATCTTAAGTGAAAGATGAAAAAGTTAGAGGTGTTAGGAAATACACAAAACTAACAGGCTATAGATGAGCTGGAACACAACCTGAGGCCTGAAATACACACCCCATGTCCACCCCTGATGCATTACAGTCCTCGTTGAAGAAGAAGATCCAGTAGGGCAACCCCAACATCTCCCATAAAGCACTTCCCAAACACTGTGGACAGCGCAGCACAGTACAGCTGGCCAGATTCAAACCCTCGTCCCTGACCTAGCCCTTGAATACTATCAGCCACTCAGCTCAGTTGATCCTCCTGTAGGAGGAAAACTGCAATTTCCAATGGTGCAGTAAGTTGTTCAACCTTTTGATGGTTCCTTTGGGTAAACAGGAGTCAGCCAAAGAATAAGCAAGCCACCCAGCCAAGAGCTGGATGTTTGTAGGCTCACTAACACAGATGCTAGTCTGAAACCTGTGGAATTTCCCCAAGTTTCCCCCAAGACAACCCTAGTCTCAAAAGTCTACAAGAGGAAACGATGGGCACAGACAAGTGGGAGAAACTACTGACTGGTTATTTAGCTTTAAAAGGGCTGCTTTCTTAACTTTCTCCTAGCAACCAAGAAAGGAAGAGAACTAGTCATTTCACTTAAAGTCATGACCACTGATTCCGTTGACATTGACCCTGAGATCTAACAAAAAGAATCTGATGTGCATCACTGAGAGGAAGTAATTATAGATATTTGAGAGGATGTTGGGGTATATTTTCTCCCAAAATTAGATACCTCAGAGTTCTATTTTAAAAGGCTGGGGAGATGGCTTAGTTGCTTAAGTGCTTGCTGAGCAAGCAAGAGGGGCTAAACTTCAATGCCTACCACCCATGTTTAAAAAAATAAAATCGAGTGCAGCAAAGAGTGTATTTATAATCTTTGCCCGGGGGATGTGGAGACAGAGGGATCCATGAGTTGCTGGCCAGCCTGTCCATCTGAATCTGATCCTGACTCAAAAAATGGAGAGCCTTGTCTATAGCTGACCTTATGTAGACATGCATACAGACCTATACCTACTGAGAGAGGGGGAAGCGGACACGAGACAGAGAGAGAGTCATAATTCTTAACACAAAATCCTATGAACTCTCAAATTATATAGCAATGCTTACAGTATCTGGAAAACTAGAGTAAATATAATCAATTTTCATACCTAAAATAACTATTTTTTCAAATAATGGTTTATTGCACTAGATACAATTCTATACCAAAAGATATTTTAAATTCATTTTGACTAGACAATGTAATCTGCCAAATTCTATGCAGCTTGCACTACTATCAAATGGATTTTATATCACTCTAAAGGTTCTTCATGCTGTATTACAAAATGGCTTTCTTAAATCAATAGCTGTTTTTTTAATCTCCACAATAGATGAGTATTGCTTTTCCTTCAAAGCAGATGATGTTGAAAAATCTTTCAATTTTCACTTGAGCTACCTATTTTTGTTCCATAGTCATTGTGTTTGAGGAGGACCTTAAATCATAAACAAAAAGAAATTTATAAATCAGAAGTTTAAAAATACTATAAAACATTCAAGTACGTTGTGAACTTCATGACTGAGAAGAAAAGGCTCAAGTTAGACAGCTGTCTTAAATCTCAAGCAGTAGGTGACCAAGGCACATGCCTTTCAACATGAAAACACCCGTAAGACTGTAAGAGCTAAAATAAAGTACAAGCAGTTGACTGGTGAAATAAGTAATACTGTGAATGAAATACCAATCCACAGGAGATAAGTAAAAATAGCCCCTTGAGGTTGTATTAAGATTAGAGGGAAAAAAGGCCATGTGGTCCCAGATGGTTTCAGTGTGGCAATCTAATTAAAAGTAATAATAGTTAAATAATATTTATACACTTGGGAAATGTCATTTTAATAAAATATCCTCATTCATATTGAATAAAATAAAAAGCCTGGACAGAGGGGTATTTTTTGCCTCATTGCTTTGACTAATTATTAATATTATTCTCTCCTTGCTCTTCTGGGAGTGCACAGCTATGGGGAGCACAGCCACAATGAACAAAGAATGATGGGTCAACTTTCCCTGAAAGAATTAGCAAGCATACACAAGATTTTCAGGCAATGCAAGCAAGTAGAGGGTCTGCTAATAGAATCATCATGAATAAGACTTGCTCTCTTCTCCCAGAAGCTCATCTTCCTGTCAAAATCAACAATCCAGACCAAAGGAGATGTGACCATCACCAAATGACTCAGGAAGGTTCTTGAATCATCACATTAGAGCAAGGAATGGCATGTGATGAATTGTTTTTAATTTGTAATCTGTCCTTAGAAAGCACCAAAAACATTAAGACAGAGTAAAGCAATAGACCCACAGTCTGTGTAAATTCACAGTCAAGACAAATGTTGAACACCACTTACATTTACAAATGTGTATTTTTTCAAAATGTATCATTTTAATGAACTGATGTATACAAAGATTAATCTTCTTAGCCCATGTAACAATTCCTTTGAAATTTATTGTCCTAAATGCAGTCTTTGTTGGGGCACCTGAGAAGTCAATTTATCATTAAGATAAATCAATCTCTCATATCTATTCACTGTGATCAAGCTAGAAATATATTTCCTAATACATACAGAAAAAAATTAACTTCTTGGAAGTAATACACATCATAATTTTGAAGCAAAAGCTCTGTGATTCTGGGCTAATAAGATTCAGTCAGCCTGTAGTTTTGAGGTGTAAAAAAAAAAAACAATCTCTTTGTGGTTGTCATCATGATAGCCTAGGAGACACATTTAAAGGAAAGAAAAACCAATTTCCATGCTCAGCTCACCCATTCACATACGATTGGAAAAGGTTCTGCCCCAGGAAGGGATTCAAAGAGGGGTGTATTTACCCACACCATGCTGAGGTAACCATGTTGGTATAATTTCATGGGTGTAGCTTAGAAAGCAAGAGAGTGGGGGCACATAAGAGAGCTGGAAGGCATAGCAGGAAGATAGAAATAAAGTATAAAATAATAATAAAAGGTCACTTTTAGAATTTCCTGAAGTCCCCAGTACCAGAGCATTCGCTCACCATCAGTTGGGCCCTGTGGCAACAAAGTTGTCTACAATGCAGACTCTCCCTAGAGCTCAAGTCTAGAATAGCGTTTTGGTTGGATGTTGCCCTAAACTCTCAGAAGATAAACTCTGTCTTGTTATCTCATGTCTCTGCACATGAGGTCAGAGTTCATGGTCAGTCATTTTGTGTACGACTGCCAGTGAACTCTCTATTCAAGTTCCAGAACATTACCAGTGTCCCTGCTCTGAACAGCCTGTTTTCTGCGTGACTTCAGAAGTCCTTAAAGCAGGTCTGCAGACTCCAGAAGAACCACAGAATGGGGCATGGTAACACAAATAAAATAGTTTGCCATGGTTCTTTATATGTTCAGCATCATGGCAATGTCAGGTGAGCCCATTGCTTAGTTCACTGTCTTTCCATATACATAAGTGCAGTGTCCACAGGATCAGGAAAAGCACAGAATATTTATATAAAACACCCTTGGCAGAAGCTAATGTGATCAAGGTAAAAGTTGTGTGGGTACTTAAAATTATTCTATAAGGTTCCCATTTATGCTACTTTAACTATTACCTCCCTAGAGACACATTGCTGAAATTCATTTGAGACTCAGATGAAACCACAGGTTCTGGATCTATACTGCATAGGTCTGAATCCTGCCACTACATGGATTTTTAGTAACATATTAAACTCTTACATCTCTGTTTCCCTATTGTAAAGTGGACCAATAAAAATATGTACCCCATAGAATTGTTGTGAGAACTGACTGAATGTGTCAAAATCATCTAAGTCAGTATCTACCATATATCAAGTCTTACTATGACCTGCATTTCCTCCTGGTGCTGCCTGTGCCTTAGATATCACCACCACCACCACCCCAGGGCCTCCGCCCTCTCCAATAGATTGCTTGCTTCTATTCCACCCCAGTGCTGTGACAGAAAATAATATTGTGCTCAACATTTGCATGCATCCCTTTACACACACAGTCATCTTCAGCCTAGATAAGTGCCCCAGACACTCAGAGCTGTTGTGTCACTTGGCCAGTCATACTTCACACCCACAAGAGACAGAAGGTCCCAATGAGTACTCAGTCACTGCTGTGGAAGCAGGTGAAATCTGTGACAGAGATATAAAACTTCAACTACCAATAGATAAAAAGATTAAAAGGCATTTATAGGAATATACATGCCCTATGTTTTGGAGCAACACTGACTAAATTATTGTACATGTAAAATTTCTCCAACTGCCATTACTAAACTGTGTAATTATATCTTAGCTCTTAATCTTTAAATTCAGGTCAGAGGAAGGATCATACATTAAACAGTGTATTCTTTTGTTAAAAAAAAAAAATGAATGTTACAGATATGATGAGATAACAGACCAGAACAAAGAGATAAGAAAGAAAGAGGTAAGCAACTGACTTTTTTTTTTATTTTTCATGTCTATGAGTGTTTGCCTACAAGTATGTATGTGCCCATGCATGCTTTGTACCTGCCAAGGTAAAAACAAAAAGAGGTGGGGGCATTGGATGCTATGTTTGTATGCAGGCAATTCAACTGGCCTTTCCTCAGGGGCCTTTAAGGTCCTGACATGGTCCTATGTCACCACCTGCATAAGGCAAGTGGAATATAACCCACCTGTCAACGCCCCCAGTCTCTTTCTCTGTCTCTTTCTCAGCTTCTTCTGTCATCCTGAGGTGCCCATTCCCCCCTTTCTTTCTCTCCCCTCCTCCCTTCTACAATAAATCTCCTTATAACAAACATGAGTGTGGAGGCATATGTATCAATATTACAGCATTGGATCTCCTGGAACAGGCATTACAGACAGTTGTCATCCACCATATGGGTGCTAAGAAATAAACCCACATTCTCTGCAAAAGCAGCAAGTTCTTTTCACCCTGAGGTTATCTCTCCAGCCCCAAGTAGAGTTATTTTAAGCATGCTAAGTATTATAAAGGAACTGGCTGGTCAGGCATTTCATTTATAAGTAATGAAAGAATCAAAGGCAGCCACAATTAGAAAATGGAAATTTGAGGTTGAATGTGGCTCGTGCAAAGGGCCTGTGGTAGAATGAACCTAACAGGAAGGGAGAATGGAAAGCCTTACTCACTCATTAGGCTTCCCCCTACACAATAAGGTCATGAAAGGTCTTATAGTCTACTAAACTGGGAGACAACAAAAAATACTTTGATAGGGCCTGTCATTAGGAGAAAAAGTCTTAGCTAAACGTTAAGTCCCATGAATATAACCTAGGTTATTGAGATACATAATTAAACACCACAAATCTCAATAGGAAATGGTGAACTGATAGGCATATCAGACCAATAGTATTGGTGGTAGCACACTGACCTACACAAAACACTAGCGGAGCATGTCAGTAGACCATATGCATAGCAGATACCAGCGTTCTGCATAGGACACAGAGCAGGCTTATAGACCAGAGACTGGGGGAAGACAATGCAGAATGATACCTTAACTCCATCCCTAAAAGACCTACCATGGAGGTGACATCAGCAGAGAAGGCCAGATGCAGCATCAAAACAGTGACTAGGAGATGAGTCCATTATTAGGAAGTTATGATTAAACTGGAGATTTTATTTTAAATTTTAAATTGCAAAGGTTTTTCTGGAACATCAGTCAAAACACTCTGCAGGAAGCTCTGAAATAAACAGTTTTTTTCAAGTCCCTCTGAAAACCTCATTTCCAATTATGAATACGACTCAATATTTCAGGTAAAAAAATCTCCTTATAATGAGGAAAGAGAAGAGTCTAGGGACGTATGAACTGGGTTGCCTGGCTAAGTATTTAATTTTCCACTTAGCTTTGCAAGTCAAGGGAAATAACCTTCATTCATCATTAATATTTATTTTAAAAAACTCATTATGTTTCATTTGGAAAGGAGAGTCAAAAGACGCTATGTGGCAATCTTAGCTGAAATGTCTAGATTATTCCATGATAGAGTGGGTGTGCTCCTTAAAGCAGAAAGGAAAACTCCAATTACCATGCAAATTATTTATGAAAATATCTTTACATATAAACTACTTATATGTAAAAATAGTAAACCATGGAAACTATATACTTTAATTGAAGTTTGTTACTCAAAAAGAAAAGCTTAGACAGTTGAGTCTACAAGTCTACTGCATTAGCTTAGCTCTGTGAAATGCTGGCTCTTTTAACAGAAAAAGAAAGCCCATCTATTTTGCCATCTTTCATGTATATTTACATCTCATATAACATGAGATAATTTCCTTTTATTTCTAAATCTTTTAAGCTACAACATGTCCTATTAATAGAAAATTTACTTGAACATAATAGAAAAAATTATAACTCTGATTTGAGGACATTTTATAAGCCATGTGTGATGGCACGGCGAAAGCTATTTTAAAACTCTTTGTGACAACTATTATTAATATTTTCAATTTAGTACATTTCAGTGATATCTCCTTACCATAGAAAACTGACATTTTTTTTTTACCATTTTATAAATACATCTGAAACAAAATTGGAAATCTTGAACCACACATTTGTTTAAGCATTTATAGGCAGTCTAGTATTCATCTATACTAACATAAAAATCCCCAAGGTCTATTTAAGAGAACATATCCTTACGGTACAATCTATTGATCCTCTCTGTTTATCTTAACAATAACATCATCTGTATTTATCAGGGAAGGCAGAAAGTATGGGGCCGATTGAGACCATGGTTTAGTCAACCAAGGATCTGGGTCAGTCATGTCGATGGCTTCAAAGATCTGACCACAGAGCTTCATCAACACTGTATTCACTCTCTAAAACAACAGCAAAGCTATAAGTGAAACCTGTGTTTTTCCCTAGGTCAAATGTCATTGACAACATTTTATGTGACATTCATAACATCATTGGCTGTTAATCAGTCCAAAAATTTTTTAAGTTCTTCTAAGACTTTGTCCCAGAAATAAAGTTTAAGTTACACAGTACTGCTACTCCTTAGCATGTCTTCCTGTGTCAAACATGGCACTGAGCTGTCCTCTTTGGCTGACCTACACTATTTCACCAAACTGGGAAAGCCTATACCTAAAATCAGCAAAGAATTTGGAATCAGCTGTTATTTCCTTATAGCTTGCGGCATTTCTATGCACATGCAGATTTGCAACTTATCCATTGATTTTTTTTTTAAACTGTACTATCTGGTGGGATGAGTAGATGGCTGAGTGGCTAAGAGTGCTTGCTACTCTTCAAGAAGACAGAGTCATGTTCCTGAAACCCACTTGTAGTAGCACCACATGTAACTCCAGCTCCAGCAGGTAACACCCTATTCTGGTCTCTGCAAGTAGGCACTCACACACACATTTTAACAAATAAAAATAAAATATTTTCTAAAAGTGCACTAACACACAGCAAGAATTTAATATATTTTATTTGAAACAGCTAAATTTGCTTATGAATTTGCCCGTCTAAACATTGCTACCGTTTTCTGAAGACATAATTTCAAGATCTGGCCACATATCCTTCCTTCTTGGCAGAGATGTCCTGTGCTAAATTAACCTATGAGAACCTGAACTCATTTTATGTTTTGTCACTGCAGTGAGAGTCCACACAGATTAGCCCCCATTTCATATGGTGGTTCTACCTCCTCTTACATGCTCCTTAAGGGCAGGACTGAGTAGAGAGGTGCAATGACCCACTTTAAGTTCTTGATGGTTAAGTAGAGATGTAATATGAATAAATTAATAAAATATTAATAGAAAAAGATTTCCACCTTAATATCATTACCTTAAATTTATTTCCACCAACTTTATTCTATTCAATTTCTCCGTTACCAAAGGCTGGTGGAAATTTTAAGGGGGAAACAAGTTGCTATTTATATGTAAAATGCAGTCTGATAAAACAATTAGTCTGTTTTCCTCCTCTGGACTATAAACTGTTTAAACAGATTGTTAAGAGCTTACCTTAGTCAGCCCATGGGAATTCCAATGCTTACTTGTAAATTACTGGTTGGGAGAGGGGATAAGCCCAACTCTCATGGCAAAAATGTTGCTTCCCATGAGGATCATTTTCGAGAAGCCAGTGACAGAGGAAATCAAGGGGATGGGAAGAAGACAAACCCTAGGAGGGACACTGAAGAAAATCTGGGAAAGCTGACTAACTGTGACCCCAAAGGTGAGGCTCTGAGAAGTAAGGAAGAACAATTAGGCCATAATCCACACCCCTTCCTCCAAGTAATGATCTAAGGATGAGAAACAGACAGAGCACCAGTGCTCGGGGATGGGAAATCCCATACAATAACAGAATCTATATTGTACACTCAAGAGGAAGAAGAGAAGGAATTACTTATTCATATGTTATGAGAGGGGTATCCAGCTTGTCCCAGAGCAATGGGATAGGCTTCTGGGAGAATATGGAGGTGTCTTGTTGAGACATCTAGCAGTGAGACATATGGAGACTGAATTGGCCACCTCCTATACCCAAGAAGGACTTCTAGGGGAGGGAGTAGAACACCAACTTATGCACAATTTACCCTGCCAACAAGGTCAGCAGGGATACAGATGGAGCAGAGATTGAGGGAATGTCCAACTGTCTCACCTAACTTGAGACACACCCCATTGAAAGAGCCAGCCTTGGGAACTATTAATGATACTCTGCTATGCTTACATACAAGAGTCTAGGATAACCGTCCTCTGAGAGGCTCCGCCCAGCAGCAGATCAAAACAGATACAGAGACCCACAGCCAAACATTAGGCAGACCTCTGGAAGCCTTGTGAAAGAATTGGAGGGAAAAATAGAAGGACCCAGAGGGGACAAGAAATCCACAAGAAGACCTACAGAATCAACTAACAAAGGACTATGGGGCTCACAAAGACTTAACCACTAGCCAAAAAGCATGCATTGACTGAACCTAGGTTATGTAGCTGATGAGCAGCTTGGTCTTCATGGGAGTCCTCTAGCAATGAGAGCAGGAGCTGTCTGACATGGACTCTGTTGCCTGTTTTTGCATCACTTTTCCCTAGCTGGGCTGCCTTGTTGGGCCTCAGTGGAAAAGGATACATTTTGTCCTGAGGTAGCTTGATGTGCTGGGGCAAGTTGTGGGGGAATCCTTTTTTTTTTCCTGAGGAAAAGGGGAGGGGGCAAACAAGAGGAGGTTGAGAGGTCAGGACCTGGGGGAGAGGAGGGAGGAGGCTATGACAGGGATGCAAAGTGACAGGTGGTTTTCTGCATCAACAGGCCTGTAAGTGAATGACTACCATGCTGTAGGAGATGTCCTATACAGGTTTAATACCACTAAACAAAATAAATCATCATTCATTAAGGGCTACTTTTAAATTATTAAGGAGAATGTTAGCACTGTTATCCAGGTCGGGAGAAGATAAACTACGCAGCATTTCCAAAACTGTTTCAACAGTTCTTACAAAGGTTAATAGTATGTGGGTCATATATAGGAAAATCACTGTCATCTCACTCCTTTTCAATACATGAGGAAACTGAGACTTAAGAAGCAAAATACACTAGAACTCAGGACTAATCATCCTGGTCCTGATCAGTTCTCTCTTCTTTATCATTCTGCATGTTTGGATTTCAGCCTGGACAACTTCAATTCCATTGAACAGAGACGCCATTAGCCACATTTTCTCTCTGTATATTTTCTGATGCCTCTTCTGTCCTCTTCCCCAAATGTCTAAAAACTTAAATTCACTCAAATTCCCCTCGGCTCTGTTTCCCTCACTTATTCTACGTGTTCTTAGATACAGATTCAGATTCCAGCTCCCCTGGATCTCTATAGATTCCCTCCTCCTAGAATTCTCCCATCACCTGCTGCCTTAGTGGATCTCCTGGATGCTAATTATCTGCTTGCAGCAATACAGTCTCTGGGTCTCAAAGAGTCTAGCCTCAACTCTCATCAGAATGCCACCCATGGTCTCTGCTGGTCCTAACCATTGCTCCTACCCTTACCAAATACCTGGGACCCATGTTCTAGCCCTTCTCCACCCATTGAGCTATTTGCTGCCAGAGGCAACATCATATACCCACTTCTGTAGGACAACCTTTTGCCACAGCAGGTATCCATGGAAACCAGATGGGTCTAGGAAATGAAATAAAAGTCCATAAATAAATTCCCCAAAGATAGCTTAGCCAATAGATGGTTTATCAAAGCAATGGAACTTGGCAAATCTGAGTGTATTGTATCTCAAATCCTCTTTGTTGAACCATGGTCTGTTGGACAATGACATGGCTTAAGGTAAGGATCTGAAAAAGAGAGCTTCATAGACCTGATTGACCTGGAGAGAAAATGTTGGCCAAGAAATGAGGCAAATGAAGAATCAGAGGATCAATTCACATTTCTATTTCCATTCAACCAAATAAATCCAGGACCTACTCTATGCTGGGTACGATAAGGAAAATAAGCACATTAGAGGTTTGCACAACAGTAGAAAAATAAGTCAAAATGCATAAAAAGATAACTATGATTTACAATGAAAGACCAAGGGAGAACAAAAAGCAGCATGTATAATCAACTAGGTCATACAAACAATAACAGTTTTCAGATCAACGTGGCAATCCCTCACAGGGTTATGATATCATCTGGCTCATTCATCTTCTTATATGATTGGCATAATACCTAACCAATCTAGTGCTTCAATAAGATGCTGCATATGGAATCACTGTAGAAGAATAACGAGCTCTACTTATTTTCATTCTTGTGCATTTCAGGGACCAAACCTAAGCTAAAAAAACTGTCATTGGGATATAAAACTTTAGAAATAACACATTAGATGCATTTCAGGACTCAAGTGGATTTTTTTGGGGTAAATTTTAATGGATTTTCAAAATTATAAATGAATTTACTTAATACATAATAAGTACTTACTCAACATTGAAGGAATTAATGTTGCAACCAAAGTGCTGAGCATAAAGTGTTTTTTCCCTCTTCCCAGTTAAAATCTTTTATCTCATCATGCAAACTGGATGTGCATAAGGCACACTATGCTTTCTTACTCAACTGCTAAAATTAGTCCTTTCCCTTTAATCCTAAGCAAGGAATAAGGTTACAACTCTCATGAACATGATTTACAATGTCATAAAATTAAGATAAAATAATCATAAACCTTTATAATCATGCAAACCAATAAGATTATTTTTCAAGCCCTATAATATGAGCACCACGTACAGTACATAATGGTTATACAAAGGGCCCTAATGCATCATAAAGTCCACGTATATCACAAAATACAATGGTATTACATTAGGCATTAAAACTTAAAGTACTGGAGTGGCTGTAATAAGTAGTGAACCTTTCATTAAAATTATTTTTTGCCTTTTAAGCACTTCCTCCTGGTATACAAGCATAGTGTAAGATATTCGGTTAGGCTCCTATTTTTTCCTAATAAATACACCAATAGCAAACAGATGTCTTAAATCATTTCACCACCTAAAAAATTCATTAACTGAGATCTTTCCTCAAAGCAGGACACTTAAGAGGAGTTTGCTAGATCAAGGTAGTGATGGTTATGTCCTTCACACAAAAAGACCACATTAACTTGTGCTGTTCTTTGCTATTATTTTATCATTTACCTCATTTGAAGCTGAAAAAGGATAGGCCAAGCATCACACACAAGCAAGCCACCAGAAAGGGGGTGAGGAACCCCTTCTTCTACTGCTGTCTACTGTGCCCGGGCTTCTGTTCTCAGACAGAAATGTGCACTCAAGTAATCTCATATACAACAGATTCTGTAGGACTGCCTTGGGAAGGACACTCTGAGCTCATTTAAGTATAACCTGTTAAGAGGTGTATTTTGAGGACAGTGGGTACTTAAATTCACCCTCTGCATTCTCCTGAGCAGGAGACCTCAACTCACTAATATCCTGTCCTCAGAGGGTTTTCAATACCTGCCAAAGGCAATTCTATTGCTACATTTTTGGTGGTGGTGTATCAAACACAGTGCTCTGTTACTGAGCTACACTCCCATCACATTAGTGTTATCAACTAAACTCACATAAAAATTCTCTGCACCATAACTGACACATAGATAAATTCTTACTCAATGATAGTTTTTTCTTTCATCGCAAAGCCATTAAAAACTACAACAGTGTCAACAATCAACAGCTCGCTAGCTTGAAGTTTTTGAAGCAATTTCAAAACAACTCTCATCAGAATAGCCAAGAGCCAAAATCTTGTGTTGGGGTGTTGACAGGAGCTGTGAAATAAGTGGGATAAGACATTGAGACCTGGGGACGGGGCAAACTACACAGTGTGGGTGAGGGCAGAAAGTGAAGCAGAGCAAAGGGAAAGGCTGCTCCAAATGCCTGACTACAGATTGAGAGAGAAAAGTCTGTGTTTCTCCTTGTTCTCTCCCTTATCATGAGAGATCAAGAACTTTCGAGAATTCTTTAAATCTAGAACAAAATATGAGGCAAAACTGTTTTACCCTCTGTGCCACACGTCAAAGCACTAGCATGTGCTTTGGAAATGTGTGCCTGGAAATGTCTTAAGTGTGCTGTTGTGGGGGAAAGATTATATCTCATATTGTGCCCCCCAAGTTAAAAGCCACTGTCATTGCAAGTCAGGCTAGAATGAAGGCACATGTGTCAATCTTTGGGGAGAACATGATTCGCTTAGAGTCTGGTTCTGTCTGTCCAGACCTAGAAACTGGAGTAGAAAATCAAATGGAATGAATCTTCTCTTCCTGGAGAACACGCAAATATCCCCATAGCTTTGCCTCACTTGTGTTCTGTGGGAATACCAGCCATTGCATTTTCTCAGTGATAGGGTGTACTTTCACTTATGTGTGAGTAGGTGGGAATGGATGGCCTCTAACATTTATTTCATCTGTCCATACATGGGCATTCTCAAAGGCTTGAAGCACATCAGTTAATTCAGGTCTTGTTTTGTTTGTTCTCTGATAGATCTAATTTGGCTTGCTTCCTAACCTATAAACCATCAATGTGAGTGAACTCTGAAAAGATTTTGTTATAAATTAAAATGAGGAAAACTATTCTGTCTAAAAGCAATTCTTCTGACGCTTCTGTTAGATTCCGGATGAACAAGGAGATTTCTTCTCATATCTAAGAGGCACAGAAGTGAGGATTAATGAGAAGACAGTAAATTCTAGCAAGATGTGCCAACCTCTCTATGGCCCTAAGACGGCCCTTACTCAGTCTGAAACTTCTCCCTGTATTCAGGGAGCTTCCTGCCTACACTTCTCCTCCCTGTCAAGGCATGCAAGCATCTGCTCAACCATCAGGTGCATCAGCAAACATGGCCATGAGTTTTTACCCAAGACGTAACCTCACTTAACTGAAGACTGTCGATGTCGGTAACAGTGGCTGGAAGCAGAGACAGAAAAATAAACTTCAACCATGTCACAGTGGGATGAGACAGGGAACAGGTAATTTCTTTAGGTCTCTGGTTCCTTCTATGTCATATAGGGCAAGGAAGTGAAAGTAGATAGTGTAGACAGCTTGACTACATTGGTGGCTTAATATATAAAACATTAAGAACTTAAGGAAATCTCAGAGGAAGGACAGCAGGCTACCAAGAAGAGACTTAATACCCTATGAGCATATACAGGGGGAGGAAGTCCCCCTCAGTCACAGTCATAGAGGAGGGGAGTAAGCGGAAAATGGGAGGGAGGGAGGAATGGGAGGATACAAGATTTGGGATAACATTTGAGATGTAATATGAATAAATTAATAAAATAAAAATAAAAAAAGAACTTAAGCAGAATATTCTCAATCTTTTCTACACTGGGCAAGTGCACATTACATGACACACTTGAGAAGCAACCATATGAAGTCTGGGGATGAAGCTGACATTCATTCAGCCATGCTGTGACAGAGTCAACAAACACCACTGCCCACACCTCAGAGTACTCCCAAAAGCATTTATTTCATCAGTATACGTCCTTTCAGGCCTTGGATGAGCAATGGTTAAAGTCGGTGTCAGCTCTTCATAACATTATACATAGTAGTTTCATGTGTTCAAACTCCTTCCAAAAACCTGTTTTCTAAAAGCAACAGAAAAAGCAGAAGCCATATCCAAATACACCCACCTTCCCCAACCCACTGATTTCCCTGGTTGATCTACCTGTCCCAAACTTTGTATCTGAAAGTGCCTTTGTTAGTCAAATGGCACATACAACATTGGTAGTTCTCCCTCCATGACCACCATTAGGGTTGAACAATATTGTAAACCATGCTATTGAGTAGGTTATGAGACATTTTAGAATTGTAACTGCAGTGCCAGTGAGGCTCTGTGATGCTTTTGTAATAATTGAGTTGGCAGTACCACTTAATATGTTGCAAGCTGAAGCCTATAAAACACATTTACAAAAACGTGGTGATCTACACAGATGCCTGTCACATCCAGGAGCTATGTCTGCTCTCAAGAACGTTCATCTTAATTACCTTCACGAGGCACCATATCATAAGCTGCTTATTTTCTTGTTCCTGAAGATCCCCTAAGCAAGAAATAAAACTGAAGGTTTACTCTACAGCTAGTATTCTTTGTGTTGATTTCTATCTGATTTTTACATGCAAGCAATAAGTTTCCATTAGATCAAAGATTCAATGCTCAGTTTCGTAGAACTATTGTGTGAATGTTAGTATCTTCTCATTGTTTCTGCGAAGACCACAGTTTCAGGCCCAAACTGAGCAAGGCTGGAAAGCAGCAGTCCCCCATTTCTCACTACCTTAGGGAGACTGCTGGTTTCTACACAGCTTTGTTTTGCCAGCCCATCTTGACAAAAATGCAAGACTTTTCTTCCCAGTTGCCCCGTCTGATAGCCTTCTGAGTGCATGATAAAGACACGGCCCTACACCCTTGTGACTCCAAAGCTGAGTCCTTTTCCTTCTCTTCCAGAATTGAGATCAAAGGAAGCTGCACTTGCAGAGAAGTGGCCTCAGTTCCTCTCCCTTTCAATAACTGGTTCATCCTTCCTTCTGTTAACAAGCAAATGTGAGTCCAAATGAAGTGACCTCTCTGCTTCTAGGAGGTGACAGTACCAAGAAGTAAGACTTTGCAACAGATAGTTAGGTGGGAACACTCAGGTTGCAGGTTCAGTTCAGGGAAGCTGAAGTGCATTGAGATTTAAGCTTTGTTTTGGTGCTGTTTTGCTTTTTTTTCCACCAGCTAGAAGGCAGCTGTTCCACGTCCAAAGCCCTGGGCTTTCTGGGCCCAAAGAAGTCAAATTTTACCACCTCCCTATCTTAAGTAGAACTTAACAAGTCATAACTTTCTAAATGAACACAGGGTGAGTCTAGAGCCTCTGCACTAATATACCAGTGAAGGAGTCCCCAGTACAAGTTTTTCATTTCAGTCTAACCCTTAGCAGGGACAGAGGAGTTCTCATCTCAAACAGCTCAAAGAGTGAGACTTAGAAGAGAAACACTACATTGGCCACGATGCTGGACAAAAATCCATGAAGGCAGTGATGTGTTCAGCCTCCTGAAGTTGAAGAAAGACCTGGTTTGAAGAAATCTCAAGCTATTCCCAGAATGTCAGACTCACCAGAGAGCCCCCTTAAAAGCTTGCTCACACCATGGGAATAAAGTGGGATTTTATTGGCATGAATGAACTCTAGAATTGTAGTGACTCATGTAAAATATATATTCTAATAACACCTAAGGGTTTGTGGTCAACAATGACATCACTATGACTGTTTAAAAGGCTTTTCTTCTCTGTGTTCACATGCACAGCCAGACAGCCTCTTTTTAACTGGAAATAGCCAGTGTTCAAAGCCCTACACATGAATCATGCCCACCTGCCAGCACACAACAGACATTTCTGGAATTGTTTTCTGTTCGTATAAATCAAAGTTTCTAAATACCAAAGTATTTCATAAGGGTGTATATATCCAGAGATCCTATTCCTTCATGGCACTGCTGGAGACAGCAGGGGCACCTGGTCATTAGAAGAAGCTAAATGAAACAGCAGCCATTATGAGCTATGCTACACATTTTACATAGAACAGTGTTCAGATACCCTATAGCCAAAAATGGATGCTGTTCTTCAGAAAGCCCACACCAGACCTGCCATCTATACAACACACAGGAAAGCCCCTTGAGTGTTGAAATCATGGAGGTGTGAGTTCTAATCCTGATTCTGACAATGCCTTCATACATTATTTTCCATGGACCTTGGTTTGCTTGAGCCTCAATTCTCAGATCTATAAAAGTACTCAGTGAAATAGCTATAAATAATTTAATTTCATTTAATTGGAACAAAATAAGGGTGCAGTGTTGTGCTAGTTATTCCCAGTACCTGCTAACAACAGGTAAAAAAGCACCATTCTGAGGTTTTCAGGTATCGAGGTCATCCTGTAAAGACATAGGCTGGGAGGGATCCAAGATGGCGGCGAGCAGTGTGGACCGTGTTTGGAGGCTCCAGTGAACAATTCAGGGATTTGCACAGATTTCTGAGCCAGGAACACCGAGGGCCGAACATCATGGCAGCGGGAGTGCTCCACGGTTCGGAGGGACCAGGGTGCGGAGGACCTGCATGCCCCTGCACACGGGAGGAGCGTGGATTTTCTCTGATCGGAGCAGCAGCGGCAGAGACAGCAGCACCAGTGGCACCAGCAGCAGTGGCTGAGGTTTGCAGCTCATAGCCTTCCGGTGGAGGCGATTGGTGTGGTAGCTGGTGGGAGTTGCTGCAGGAGAGGGGACTCGGGGCAGGATTTGGGTCCGTGGAGCCTTCGGACCCAGACTAGACTCGGCGGACAGTTTGGCCCCAGAGTCCCGGGTACTGGCCCAGCCCAGCAAGCAATTCTGCCCGAGGCACTAACTCAGCTTCGGCCACAGCTCCCCTGCTGTGGTGCAGGCTTAGTTGAGCGCGCAGCTCCACACTAGGCAGCACCTCAGCTCAGCGGCAGCTCCCCTGAGGTGACACAGTCTGGGCGGAGCACTTGGTTCCAACACAGGCGCCAACTCAGAGCAGCCGCAGTTCTCCTGCTGTGGCACAGGCTTGGCTGAGCACTCAGTTCCACCCTAGGCGCCACCTCAGCTCAGCGGCAGCTCCCCTGCAGTGACACAGTCTGGGTGGAGCACTTGGTTCCACCATTGGCGCTAACTCAGAGCAGCTGCAGTTCTCCTGCTGTGGCGCAGGCTTGGTGGTGTGCTCAGTTCCATCCTAGGCACCACCTCAGCGGCAGCTCCCCTGCGGAGACACAGTCTGGGCGGAGCACTTGGTTCCAACACTGGCGCTAACTCAGAGCAGCCGCAGCTCTCCTGCTGTGGCGCAGGCTGGACAGAGCGCTCGGTTCCACCAGCTCTAAGACTCTGGTTGGACACAGTGTGTAGTTTGAATCCAGAATTCCTGGCTGAGATTGGTGGTCAGTTTGGGCCCTGAGTCAATAACGGACCACAGCACACACTTTGGGCCAAAAGGCCCTAGCAGAGCTTGGTGCGAGTCCCAGCCCAAAAGTTCTGGCTGGACCCTGTGTGCATTTTGGGCCCAGAATCCCTAGCTGAGCTTGGCAGACGGTTCAGGCCCTGAGAATCTAGCTGAGTTCAGCCCATGGTTCGGGCCCAGTGTTCCTGGCTGGACTTGGCAGGGAACACAGAAGGCTGTGGATACCTTGGCCTGACCCAACGCTCATTCAGAGACCCAGAACATTTGCAGGATCCACAGCACAGGAGAGCTGAAGATCACTGGCTGTGAGAGACCAGAACA
Source organism: Acomys russatus (assembly GCF_903995435.1). NCBI lineage: Eukaryota > Metazoa > Chordata > Mammalia > Rodentia > Muridae > Acomys > Acomys russatus. The sequence continues at coordinate 2,327,109 of NC_067158.1, read as the reverse complement.
ACAGGGCTAACCTCCTAACATCCACACCAGTAAAGCTTTGAGCTCGCAGCCTAGGGAAATCGTGAGAAAACAAGTGAATCTATCGTCAGACACCCTCCATCCAACTCTGGAAGCTACCCAATAAAAGCAAAGACGAAAAAGCATATGCAAAAAACCCCAAAACAACATGGCGTCTCCAGTTTCCAGCTATCCCAAAGAAAACCACCCAGAGAACTCAAATACAATGGAAATACAAGAAAATGACCTCAAATCCTTAGTAATGAGGATGATAATGGAGGAAACAAATAAAATTCGTAATCAAATGCAGGAAGACGCAGACAAACAGGTGAGAGACATAAAAGAAGCACATAGAGTGGAACTGGAAAAATTGCAGGAAAATGCAAACAACCAGATGAAAGAAATAAATAAAACGGTTCAAGCTCTGAAGATCTATAAAGAGGCAATGGAAGAAACTCAGGAATATACAAAAAATCAGATGAAAGAAATAAAAAAATCAGTTCAAGGTCTGAAAATGAAAATGGATTCAATGATAAACACACAGACAGAAGATAAACGAGAATGTGAGACCTCAAGAAGAAGGCGAGCAACACAGAGGTGAGCTTTTCTAACAGAATCCAAGAGATGGAAGAACGAATCTCAGGGCTAGAAGATACTATCACAGATATTGAATCAACCATTAAAGAAAATGCCAAATCTGGAAAACTCCTGACACAAAACATCCAAGAAATTAAGGACACCATGAAAAGAAGAAATCTGTGGATAATAGGCATTGAAGAAGGAGAAGACATCAGACTCCAGGGCCCAGAAACTATTCTCAACAGAATCATAGAAGAAAATTTCCCCAATCTAAAGAAAGAAATGCCTATAAACATACAAGAGGCCTACAGAACACCAAATAGAATTGACCAGAAAAGAAAAACTGCCCGTCACATAATAATCAAAACACAAAACATGCAGAACAAAGAAAAAATATTAAAAGCTGCAAGGGAAAAGGGCCAAATAACATTTAATGGTAAACCTATAAGAATTACACCCGACTTCTCAGCAGAGACCATAAAAGCCAGAAGGCCCTGGACAGAGATCCTGCAAACCCTAAGAGACCACAGATGCCAGGCCAGACTACTTTACCCAGCAAAATTATCAATAACCATTGATGGAGAAAACAAAATATTCCATGACAAAAACAAATTCAAACAGTACCTATCCAAAAATCCAGCTTTACAGAAGGTACTAGAAGGAAAACTCCACCCCAAAGGGTCAAGCTACAACCAAAACTACTCAGGAAATAGATAACTATCCCATGGCAAAAACACAACTACACAAACGCTCGACTGGAAACAACATCAAAATTAAGACTCTTAACAGTCACTGGTCATTAATATCTCTCAACATCAATGGCCTCAATTCTCCAATAAAAAGACACAGACTAACTGAATGGGTACATAAACAAGATCCAACATTCTTCTGCATCCAAGAAACACATCTCACCCATAATGAAAGGCATTACCTCAGGGTAAAAGGTTGGAAAAAAATATTCCAAGCAAATGGTCACAAGAAGCAAGCAGGCGTAGCCATTTTAGTATCGAACAAAATAGACTTTCAACCAAAATTAATCAAAAGGGATGAGGAAGGACACTTCATACTCATCAAAGGTAAAGTCAACCAAGATGACATCACAATTCTGAACATCTATGCTCCCAATACAAGGGCACCCACATTTGTAAAGATCTCCAAAAAAAGCTTAAACCACACATCGATCCCCACACAATAATAGTGGGAGACTTCAACACCCCACTCTCACTGAAGGATAAGTCATTGAAACAGAAACTAAGCCGAGAAATAACATCATTAACCAATGCCATGGGTCAAATGGATCTAACAGATATCTATAGAACCTTTCACCCAAACAAGAAAGAATACACCTTCTTCTCTGCACCCCATGGAACCTTCTCCAAAATTGATCACGTCGTAGGTCACAAAGCAAGCCTCAACAGATACAAGAGGATTGAAATAATACCTTGTATCCTATCAGATCACCATGGTCTTAGGCGGCAATTCAACAACAACAGAAATAACAAAAAGCCTACACGTACGTGGAAACTAAACAACTCTCTGCTAAATGACACCTGGGTCAGGAAAGAAATAAAGAAAGAAATCAAGAAGTTTCTGAAATTCAATGAAAATGAAGGAACAACATACCCAAATGTGTGGGATACATTGAAAGCAGTGCTAAGAAGAAAATTCATAGCAGTAAGTGCCTTTAAAAAGAAATTGGAAACATCGCACATAAGCATCTTTACAACACAACTGGAAGCCCTAGGAAAAAAAAGAAGCAGAAACACCCAAAAGGAGTAGATGCCTGGAAATATTCAAACTCAGGGCTGAAATTAACAAATTAGAAACTAAGAAAACAGTCCAAAGAATCAACAAAACCAAAAGCTGGTTCTTTGAGAAAATCAACAAGATAGACAGACCGTTAGCCAAACTAACTAAAAGGCAGAGAGACAGTATTGAAATGAACAAAGTCAGAAATGAAAAGGGAGACATAACAACAGACACTGAAGAAATTCAAAGAATCATAAGATCCTACTTTGAAGGCATATATGCCACAAAATTTGAAAATCTAAGGGAAATGGACGATTTTCTTGATCAATTTCAATTGCCAAAGTCAAATGAAGAACAGATAAACAAGCTGAATAGTCCCATTTCCCCTACAGAAATAGAAGCAATCATCGATGGTCTCCCAACCAAAAAAAGCCCAGGGCCAGATGGTTTCAGTGCAGAATTCTACCAGACCTTCAAGGACAAGCTAATACCCATACTCTTCAAGCTACTCCAAAAGATAGAAATGGATGGAAAATTACCAAATTCATTCTATGAGGCCATAGTCTCATTGATACCTAAAGCTCACAAAGACTCAACAAAGAAAGAGAATTTCAGGCCAATTTCTCTTATGAACATAGATGCAAAAATACTAAATAAAATACTTGCAAAACGAATACAGGAACACATCAAAGATATCATTCATCATGACCAAGTAGGCTTCATTCCAGGCATGCAGGGATGGTTTAATATACGGAAATCCATCAATGTAATCCACCATATAAACAAACTGAAAATAAAAAACCACATGATCATCTCCTTGGATGCAGAGAAAGCATTTGATAAAATTCAACACCCATTCATGTTTAAAGTTTTAGAGAGATCGGGGATACAAGGCACTTTTCTCAACATAATAAAGGCTATATGCAGCAAGCCAATAGCCAAAATCAAAGTAAATGGTGAGATACTCAAGGAAATTCCTCTAAAATCGGGAACAAGGCAAGGCTGCCCACTCTCTCCATATCTCTTCAATATAGTACTCAAAGTTCTAGCCAGAGCAATAAGACAACAAAAGGAGATCAAGTGTATCCAAATGGGAAAGGAGGAAGTCAAATTATCCCTATTTGCAGATGATATGATAGTATACATAAGTGACCCTCAAAATTCCACCAGAGAACTCCTAAAGCTGATAAACACCTTCAGCAAATTGGCTGGATACAAAATTAACTCAAAAAAGTCTGTAGCCTTCCTGTACACAAATGACAAGCTTGCAGAGGAAGAAATTAGGAAAACCACACCCTTCACATTAGCCACAAGCAATATAAAATATCTAGGAGTTACCCTAACTAAGCAAGTGAAGGACTTGTATGAAAAAAATTTCAAAACTCTGAAGAAGGAGATTGAAGATGACCTGAGAAGATGGCATGATCTTCCTTGCTCATGGATAGGGAGAATTAACATAGTAATAATGGCCATCCTACCAAAAGCAATCTACAGATTCAATGCAATCCCTATCAAAACACCTACACAATTTTTTAAAGACATTGAAAGTTCAATTCTGAAATTCATATGGATAAACAAAAAACCCAGAATAGCTAAAACAATCTTGTACAATAAAAGGTGCTCCAGAGGAATCTCCATACCTGATCTCAATCTGTACTATAAAGCAATAGTAATTAAAACAGCATGGTACTGGCACAGCAACAGGCTGGTTGATCAGTGAAATCGAATCGAAGACCCAGATATGAATCCACACACATATGGTCACTTGATTTTTGACAAAGAAGCCAAATCCATTCAATGGAAAAAGAATAGCATCTTCAACAAATGGTGCTGGTCTAACTGGAGGTCTATGTGTAAAAAAATGAAACTGGACCCATATTTGTCACCTTGCACAAAACTCAAATCCTAGTGGATTAAAGACCTCAACATAAAACCAGAGACACTAAGCCACTTAGAGGAAAAAGTGGGAAAGAGCCTGGAACATATTGGCACAGGGGACAACTTCCTGAACAGAACACCGACGGCCCAGGTCTTAATGTCAACCATTAATAAATGGGACCTCATGAGGCTGAGAAGCTTCTGTAAGGCAGGAGACACTGTCAAGAGAACAAAGCAACAGCCTACAGACTGGGAAAATATCTTCACCAACCCTACATCTGACAAAGGTCTAATATCTAAAATATATAAAGAACTCAAGAAATTAAACACCACCAAACCGAATAACCCAATTGAGAAATGGGGCTTGGAACTAAACAGAGAATTCTCAACAGAGAAGTATCAAATGGCTGAGAAACATTTAAAGAAATGCTCATCCTCCTTAGTCATCAGGGAAATGCAAATCAAAACAACTCTGAGATTCCATCTTACACCCATCAGAATGGCTAAGATCAAAAACTCAAGCGACACCACATGCTGGCAAGGATGTGGGGAGAGAGGAACACTCCTTCATTGCTGGTGGGAATGCAAACTAGTACAGCCACTTTGGAAATCTATCTGGTGCTATCTCAGAAAAATGGGAATAGGGCTTCCTCAAAACCCAGCTATTCCACTCCTTGGAATATACCCAGAAGATGCTCCAGCTCACAACAAGAAACTTTGCTCAACCATGTTCATAGCAGCCTTATTCATAATAGCCAGAACATGGAAACAGCCTAAGTGTCCCTCAGTAGAAGAGTGGATAAAGAAACTGTGGTACATATACACTATGGAATACTACTCAGCTATTAAAAACAAGGAATTCCTGAAATTTGTGGATAAATGGATTGAGCTAGAAATGATCATAATGAGTGAGTTAACCCAGAAGCAGAAAGAATCAAATGGCATATACTCACTTATATCTGCATACTAGCCCAAGGGGCATGTCCCACGAAAGCCTTCACTTACCAGGAAACTGGGACAGAGGGAAAGGCATCCTATTGGGACTCTAAATGAGAGACGCATGGGAGAATAGCAAAATAAAAGGATACAGAGCGTCCTAGAAATCTACAAGTAGAACAATATAATAGGCAGATTTGGGCCCAGGGGTCCCGCTTAAACTAAGGCACCAGCCAAGGACAATACAGGAGGTAAACTTTAAACCCCTTCCCAGATCTAGCCAATGGTCAGAATATTCTCCACAGTTGAGTGGAGAGTGTGATATGACTTTCTCACGTACTATGGTGCCTCACATTTGACCATGTCCCCTGGAGGGGGAGACCTGGTGGCACTCAGAGGAAGGACAGCTGGTAGCCAAGAAGAGATTTGATACCCTATGAGAATATATAGGGGGAGGTAATCCCCCTCAGGAATAGTCATAGGGGAGGGGAATAATGGGAAAATGGGGGGGGGGAGGAATGGGAGGATACAAGGGATGGGATAAACATTGAGATGTAACAAGAATAAATTAATAATAATAATAAAAAAAAGACATAGGCTGGGTTCTTCAGCAAATGCTTGTTAGATCAGGAAGCTTCTATGTTGCCTCCAGCCACCAGCTTAGAGACTGGATGTTGTCCTACAGGTAAGGGCAGTGCACATGGAGCTTGAAATCAATGAAAAGCTGAGGTTGCCGCCCTGGGATATGAAACAGATGTTTAAGAACATTTGCAATAAACAAATTTTATGATGTGTAGTTCCTATTTCATCACGGTGTCTTTGTTGTTTTCTGTACAGAGGCAACCTCCATAGCCCATAAGACCACATCTTCCAAAGAAATAAAAATAAGTTCAAAAATAGTATTTATGATAAGGGCTTTTAAATAAGACCTCCAGTTTTATCACTTCAAAATAAATGAACTAAATTATAAAGAAAGTTCCTCAGATTTCTCTAGGTTTTAGATTTAATTTTTGAAGTTTTTCTCTTAAATGTTTGTCTCCATCTTTAAGATCTAATATTTTAGAAAATTTCATCAATCATGTAAAACTATGAGCTTTGAGTTTCCAGTCACTTAATATGAAATAATCTACAATTACCTTAGGTAGAAAATATATTAGATGTCATATCGTCCTCACATAACAACAGCTGGAAAAGGAAAGGTGTGGTCGGACTCAGATGACAGTCTTCTCAAATCTGCCAGTGTCTTTTACTCAGGGTATCTGTTCAGTAGTACAGGTTCTGCTCCTGCCACTGCCATAACTCAGCCTCTAAATCGGGTTTGGCATAGTAGGTGCCCAATAAACAGCTACTGCCAATGCTGGTGGTTGATGTGCTTATTTGAAATCTGAGCATACCTGCCAGCTTCCTAGATGGAGACATTTGATAAGCCATCAGGTTACTATGTGAAACAAATGTGGACGATAAAGCAAATCATAATTCATATTTTTGCCATCTTAAACTTGTAACCTCACATTTTGCTGAGTTAATACCATTCAGATATATGTTTGTATGAGTGGTTATTTAATACAAGCAGACAGGTAAATATATTGCCAATTATTTTCAACCTAACTCAAAACTATTGTTTAAGGAAATGGGATATGTTAGAAGTCTCAATGAAGTTGAAAAAAAAGGAAGAACAGACACATGTTTCCTGGTGCAAGCACTACTACAGCCACTGGCACAGGTCTGGCTCCTGGCAAGGCTCCCTAAGGAGCTTGGGAAGGCAATGCAAGGAGAATGCCCATATGCAGGAGGGGACTATTTGTGGAACAAGTTTATAGTTCAAATAACAAGAAATGTGCCAATCTTTCAGTTGTCATTTTTGGTATCTAATAGCATTATCTGGGAACCAGGAGGACTTGATTATTAAATCAGCAATGCTGATTGCAGAATAAGATGTTCTCTGAGCTGAATTAAATTCAGAAATTAATCACAGCCCGTGCCCACTTGTAAATATCAATATTGGATTTTTAAGCATATAAACCAGCCAATCAATTAAAACCAAGACCATGGCTTTAATCAGAGAAAGCTGAAATACAATTTGCTGAATTCTACATCTAATGAAACTTAAGTCATTGCTGAAACCTAATCTTGTTGCCTGTGGGGCAGATACACAAATTACAGAATCTTTTAGAAATGTCATTATCTACGGGCTGTGTCCTTGCCTTCTGAGTTACTGACAGAGCATCTTGCTGCCTCCAAACTTAGGGAGTTTGGCCATGTTTGAATGCACAGAACTACAGAATGTGCAAGTCCGAATTCCCACTTCTTAGCTGTGTAACTGCAGAGAGGCCACTTTATAGTTCCTGTGATTCAGTTTATGAATCAGTTTATGCACGTCAGATGTTTATTCAAAGATCAAATTAATGCCTGTGAAACATTTAAAATAGTACTGCTCAGGAGTTACTAATAAATGGATGCATTAAACTCCATTGTTTAATTATGCATCAGCAATATTGTATCCCCAAAATATTTAAGACCATTATACTCTTTTTGTTATCCAAACAGTCTCAAGGATTTTTTTTTTCTGTTGCATTGTTTAAAGAAATATACTAACGTCAGACATTTTCCTGTCTCTCCAGTCTCCCATGGGTACAAGTGCAAAGGGCAATTCTTTTTGAATATTTGCTACTTCAGCATTTCTGTTTTACTTTTATTGCTCTGCTGTGAGTGGCCCAACAGTTCTTCAAACAATTTGAACTTCCTTTCCCAGCACTATCCCACCACCATCAAAGTCACAAATCATCACAGAAAGGCCATTCACCTGATAATTAAGTCAACCTGACCTGCTGAACTCTCAACAGTCCTACAGGAAATTGTCAGTGCCACAAAACAAATGTCCCATTTTCATGCATATCGCTGTCCTCAGAGCTAAGATTATATGCAGAATATAATGTCAGTGCCACTGTTCAGCCCAATAACATTTCAAAAACAGGATTTCTTTGAAATGCCACTTCTATGAATTATCCATAATGCCAGAAAATACCAATTATAGCCTTTCAATTCAATTAAAACTATGGAATTAAGAGTCAAAAAGATAATTCAATTGGTTAAGGAGCTTGCTGCCAAGCTGAATAATGTGGGTTCAGTCCCTGCTCCCACACGATGGAAGGAAAGAGTCAATTCCTGCAATTTGTCCTCTAATCTTCTTCACATGTACACTGTGGCAAGGGTTTCCTTTCTACCAAGATAAATAGACATATGCCATTAAAAATGAAACTACAGAATCAATGATGAACCATATTTTCAGTGTCCCTGATCATGAAATGGGAGGGAATTTCAGATGCTGCCTCCTATTTCCTAATAAGAATGTGAGAAACAAATTTCCTAGTGAAAATACAAATTACAAAAGCTCAGGTCCCAGCAATGTGAGGGGCAGTCACAGTTGCTACCTAACTGAAATAGCTTGATTAAGTTCTTTCACTTGAATAAGGTGAGGACAGGCCTACTAAAGCCAGTCTTCCCTCCTCTTCTGTTCTCTGCTCTACCTCTCTCCAGGTCCTTCCTGGCAGACTTGACATAATCCAGCCACTCAGCTCATACTGCCTGTTTTCCAGAGTGTCCTTCAGAATAAACACCATGAGGCAGGATTCACCACAAGAGACACAGTATCCACGGACACATTGCTCATCCATTAATAATGTCAGAATTTAACATTCTAGTCCATACTTACCAAATAATTAATTCTTGGATTTGGACAGGGCAGTTCACAGCTTTTATAAAGATAGTAACTTCCTTTTCTGAATAAAAAGTGAAAAGTTCCTAGTGACTTCTCTGCACTAAAAACACAGCAAATATTCACAGAACAAATAACCAACCATGTCGCTCCCTAAGGACAAACTCCCCATTCTCCCAGCCTTCACTCAGCAGGAACCATGCTCCGAATATATTTCCCACTACCGTCCTGTAGGCAAATCCAACTTAGTTGGCCAAGTTTCTACTTCATATCAAGTTCTTTTCTGCCCATGGCAGTTCTGATAACTTTCCCCTGTTTCTTTGTGATTGATTGTAACTATGGTGTGCCATGTATTGTGTCAATACTGATAATACTGGATAGAATAAAATTAAAACAGTGTCCACCATTTTGGTTCCTGGAGTCTGGTAGGTGTTTAAGCTATTTTTATTTTAACCACAGAGTTAAGTACACTCTTTGATTTGACCTTATATAATGATTACTTTACTACTTCTCAGGGCTAGAAATAATGGCATGGGAGATGCTTGTCACAGACCTCAGGAAGCTCATTCCAAACCTAGCCCAGCCTACAGTAAACTACTAAATAGTAACATTGCAAGAGACAGGTTTGTAGTGGATCTCTTCAGGAAGAGAATGGTGTTTGAAATAGCATCATGACCATCAAAACAGACATGGTCCATAAAAGGAAAATGTATCAGAGGCAAAAAGAGCCTTTTTTTGCTCATCTACCATGCAACCAGGCATGACACACAGCATGCCACTGAACCTTCTCCCCCTTCCCATGCTGGTTTTCAGAGGTCAAATTTTTTTCCCACAGGGTCAGCCAGAACATGAAAGGAGAAGAAAATATGATCTGCTAAGACCCTGGTCTAAATAATTACGCAAAGCTGGTTCTGAGGAGTGCTCTTAACCTCACAACCAATATACACAGCACTTCCAACTTAGTTGTAGAAATGAGTTGAAGTCACAAAAGCAACACATGGTTAGTAAAGTACCTTTGTGTTGGAAAGCTGGTTCTAGCCACACTCTCTCCAGAGCTTTTGATACAGAACCATATACATTTATCTTGAAAATCATTCTTCCAATTATCACGTGAATTGATTTTTCTATTCCAAAACTCTAACACCGATGTCTATTTCCATGTCTTTTATGTGACAGAAAATAACCCTAGTGAACAGAGTATTAAGTGGTATTTTCAGAGGCATCAACAGTATAACACCTGATATCATCCAGGCGCATGCTCACATTCTGATCCCTTCAAGGTACATGTTTGTATTCTTCTCTTCTCTTCTCTTCTCTTCTCTTCTCTTCTCTTCTCTTCTCTTCTCTTCTCTCCTCTCCTTCCCTTTCTTCTCTCCTCCTCTCTCCTCCTTCCCTGACTCTCTTCTACCAAAGCAATATTGTTTAGAACAGCTCAGGCAGACTCCTCCAAAACTCAAGGTCAGCCTCGTTCCACAGAATCAAGAGTTAGGAATGAGAGAAAGAGAGAGAGAGATCCGAGTGCTGGGTATACTTAAGTCAGTTCACCAATGAATCAGCACCTCTACCCGTGCCTACAGACTCTATCTGCCTTTATTCTCAGTGTTAAACACATTTTTCCATTTTTAATCAACAAGTATTTATTCACAACAGATGCAGGATATTTATCCATAATTGTTACTCTAGCTGCCCTTCCCACAGGAAGGCTGACTTACTCCTCTAATGTCTAGAACCAACTATTTTTTTAAAGACTTATTATTTTTTTAATTATGTATGTGGAGAATGAGATATATAAACACAAGTGCAGGTGCCTGAAAAGCCCAAACAGGAAGTTGTATCTCCCAAAGCTGGAATTACAGGTAGTCGTTAGCCACCTGTTATAGGTCCTAGGAACTGATCTCGGGTCTTCTGCAAGAGCACTGTGTACCCTTATGCATCTCTCATCTCCCAAGGCTCCATCTTGCTAACTTGTCCAGTAAGCCAAGCCCTTCAGGAACCACAGCACTGCCTAGATATACACGTGTCATCTCTTTTTAAACAGGGATGGTCCCTGAAGCTACTACTGGAACACACTTATGTCTGTCCGACTGTTCATACCTTTGAGTTCTCCCCAACAACATAAAGCTAATTCCCCTATTCTCCATTGGTCCATCTGAATAAATAATCTCTTCAGAGAGCTTCTAGAATTCTGTCTTCATTTCACTTTTACTGAACCACAGCAGGCCTTTAGTGAAAAGTCACTCCCAAGCCTATGTAAGACTTATGAATTCAGCTATAAGAAATAGGGGTGTTGAAGGCAAGAGGACACTGGCAGTAGGAGTCAGAGCTAATTTTACTTTGGAGAGTTATATATAATGTGTGTAAAGAATGATCTTAAATTTGAATTCTATACCACTGTATCAAAATTAAACTTATTTTGTATCTACATACAAAATTCTATATGAATGAATTGAAAACTAACCTTGTGAGTAACAAGTAAGGCCTTAAGTTGAGGAGTAGATTCAATAATCTACTTTTTATCCTATCATCCCTATATATTTCTATATTCCCCCTTCCTTCTTTTCAACCCCCATCTCCAAACCTAAGAAAGAAAGATAAAGGAAAAGAGAGACATCAGTGAGAACTTATTTAGCCTGTTTGATGGTTAAAAATGACTATTCCCTTACCTAGTTTCTTGACTATAGCCCTTGCTAATCTATGTCGCAACTAGAATCTCCTCTCATGAGTCAGAGAGAATGTAATTGAGCATCTTCTATTCTGGGCACTTTCTATGTCCAGAGCTATTCAACCAATGATCAACAAACTTGCTCAAAGCTTTATTTTCAGTGGTAAACCAAGGAACAAGACATCTGTACTCTTGAACAGAGTATATACAGCTTCAAGGTCTCAAGGATAAGTTATGAATTTTAATTCTCTCATAGAGTGTGAATGCATCCAAACAAGAGCATTAGGACAGACTAATCAAGAAAAAAATCAGCAGGAGGCATTCATCCAGAGGATCACTGACAGCACTCTAAACTTAACATAGCCATGGCTAATAGCCTCCTTACATCCTCTTCTCCCATTAAGGATGCCCTGGAAACAAGCTGCCCAAGGATATTGCTGCCGTTATCACGGTTACTAAATTGGCAGTCAATATTCTGTAAGTGCACAGGGCCAGGAACTGCAGATTTCCTGTGCCCCCTCTCTCCTTCCAGACTGAGTGCAGTTATAAGAGAAGCAAGAACGGAGGCGCTGGGATAAATAATGCATGAGAACTTCAGGTGCAGGAAGCTTTACTCAGGCCTGCCACTAACACACAGCTAAGGCTAGCATTTGCTGCCTGTGTGTTCCAAATGGTAATAAGGATGGCAGAGCTGAGAAGACGCTACACCTTTGATCTTATCCTTAGCCTCTTTCCAGCTGTTCTGGTTGTTCTATATGGGCAAGCTCCAACCAGGCTTTTGCCCTCCAAGCTCCTAGAATTTAACTACCTAATAAAACCACAGCACTTCAAAGGCCACCAGGTAAATAGAAGAGATATGCATGGTTAAATACTCCATTACTGACCCCTTAAATTTGCAGCCTTCTTTCTCTGCCTCTGGTGAATTCCAGCTGTTCTCTGGTCTTTGGATTAGTGATATCCACACAAACCATTAGGAAATCTGCTGGACATAACTATCCTAGAGTGATAATGAAAAATGCTGAAATTGTATAAGGGCTAAAGATCTCCTATGTCTGCCAATTCCTTGAAGACTACAAGATATGGCACGTATATTAGTAAGTTTACCTTTAGTTTTTTACACTTTTGCAGAGCTTTGAAATAGAATTCAAGATCTAAACACTTACTCAAACAGTGTGCTTTACATAATTGTTTTTAATCGATACTGTAGCCAATGAGATAGTTGAAATGAGGACTTCTCTTCACTGTGCTCCCTTCTGATATGAAATTCAGTGGTTTTCCAGACAATAGTGTGTATAGAGAATTTAATCATACATTGGGGCCTCACTTCAGCAATTACCTCACCACCAGGCTCAGAGCACTGGATATCAATTTAGTCTTGCATATTCTTCCTCCTCCTACCATTTTACCACCAGTACTACTCAATCTGCCTCCAATTACCTAAAAATGTCTCTGTGACAAGGGTTGCCACCCAACCATCATTTTTTGACCCAGCATCAACCTTTGGAAGCATCCATGGTTATACAAACTGGCTTTCATGCTTCAGGCCCCAATTTTTCAAGCTCCCCTACAGTATGTGAAAGACGCACAGACAAAAACCAGCCCTGCAGTTCTTTCCAAAGATGAATACATTGTTGAGAGCCAATCATGATGTCCCAAGTATGGTTCACATTGAAAGGTATTACCAGTTCAGAGACCACTTTATAGTCCTATACAGTCAGTGGTTGTAGCCACATTCTAGGTAACCATCTTCTAGCTGTCATTCAGTCTGGCAAGGTAGCATGAAGAATAAAGCTTAGGACCTGCTTCCACATAGCAATACCCAAGATACTCACACCATCTCAAGTAGCACTCAAGTGGGACTCAATATAAAAACACCTTGGCTGTCTGGAATGTCCTCTCTGAGAGGAGGGCATTGTTCCCTTTAGGACCTCACAATGTAATAAGAAAGCATGCCCATGAGAAACTGTAGTAGAAGGCTGGACTGTGATGCAGCCTGAACCTACCACCGTTTCTTCAGTTAACATCAACATCTCAACTTTTGACTTCAATTCTTCAGTATAGTGCTGCTCCAATTGAGTCATTCTGGCATCTCACTCATTCCAACAAAGTGTGTAAAATTCATGAAAATTATTTTACTTGTTTGGTGGGGGAAGAAGGCGTATGCATGACGCTTGTACTTAGGCTAGAGGTCAAAATTGCAGGAGTCAGTTCTTTGTTCCCACCATCTGAGTCCTGGAGATCAAACTCAGGTGACCACGGTTAGTAGCAAGAGCCCTTCTACTGTGTCATCCCGCTGGCTTGGCCCTAATTGTTGAACAATTATATCTGCATACTTGATGTACAGAATACATGTCATATTTCACATAAGGATTACACATGGAAACCATGTCCTAGTGCAAAGATGAGAAAAAGGGTAGAAAAAGATGGAAGGAGGAGATGAGTGAAGGGAGGGGGAAGAAAAGAAGAGTGACATTCTAGATGCAGAAATAGGAAACTGCTTTTCAGTGGTTCTGAGTTTCTCAATACATCTGCAGTCCACTGAGCATTCTAGGAAGAATCCACACCAGTGGAGCAAGCTTGCCTACCTTTGCCTCTCATTTCCTCTGATCTTTTTAGTGTTACTGTGGGAAGCATTTGTAATGTGCTTCTAGACACATGCCCCTGCTTTTAGACAAGTAAGTATTACCCAGTAAATTCCACTGAGAGCACACTCCAGAAAAGCGGCGCTTCCAAAACATCCTCTGTTCATTTTTCAGAATTCAGAATGAAGTGACTAAGCCCAGATCCACAATAAAAATGATTAAATGCAAATACTACTGAAGCTATACAATAAATATTTTATACATTAATATGTTTTCAAAAGTCTTATTTCATTTTCATTGCTTTTCTATATGGCATTATTCTATTTTAGTACATGCAATGAAATAATCTTCCATGAAAAAAAAGTAGGCATGCTTGGCCCATTTTAAATAAACCAATGGATAATTATTACACTATTAATTTGTTGTGTAAATTGTTTAAATTGCTAACTCTTTTCTCTCTCTGTTATTAGACACAACTCAGTACTTCCAAAGGAAAATAAAAAGGCCCGTCCTATGGTCTAGCCTTACCTCACACCCCAAATCTACAACTCAAATGCTCTGTTCTATTATTCCTATATAAAACAGGCCATAACCTCTAACACATCATTTCACTATAAAGCCTTTTTAATGTTCAATCGACATGGAAAACCTTCAAAACTATCTGACCTGCTCCACATGCTACCACTTGGCTTTCAACAAGAACCTTAGTGGAAACCATCTGAATCCCTCCATGTAACTAAAGCTAATGGCAAGGCCCCTTGGTGACAATCTCCATGTTTCATCTCTATGGATGTGGGATGCCTACAAGCTCCTCATTTTATTTGATACTTATGGAAAGGAGAACTTCGACACTACAGGTTTTCTCGGGATGCACATTCTATAGAGTCTACAATCCTTTCTTAGTATTTTGGCTCATCTGGACAAGAGGAAGCACATCTGAACTGGTAATAGCTCATAGGGATAAGCCTTTAACAAGGCTCTATTCTGACAGCAGACGTGGACACCACCAGGAAAAAATCTCTATGTATATGCTCCCTATTAATTTGAACAAAAGTGACTTGGAACAATACTGAGGGGGAAATCTCCTGCACTCAATAGATGGATCTATACTTGTCTCTCACACCTTTTGCCAAAATCTGAGTGCCAAAGGATGAACTCCAATGCTACGTTTTCAGAATGAGCTCAGCCTGCTTTCCTTGACGTGCGCGTTGGGTAAACTCCTGCAACACAGAAGTGAAAACCTATCTATCCATTAATTATGTTTATGCCATAGTAAAATCAAACCATTTGCAAAGAAACAATCATAGAAGAACATGTGTCATAAGCATAATGGAAATCATATGTAGAACTCACTGCACAAAAGAAAAAAAGTTGTTATAAAGCTCAAAAGAACAAGAGTAAAAGCTCAATTTAAGACACAAAACTGCACTGGTCAAACAACCTTTCTTTCTTTTAGGCTGGACGCAGTACCTTTCACAGGGGATGTTTAACAAAGAGGATGACTCATCTGGAGAATAATATGAAAAAACAGAATCAGCTCCTGTATCAGCAGACACTAAGTAAGCAAAGAGAAGCCACCCAACCAAGAATGGGTGGTTAAACACTACTGTGCTGCACCTCATGTCCACAGCCATGGGTATAGTTCAGTGATTCAGTAAGATGACGTCAATGTTGCCAAAGTCATTGTCACTGCCATACTGTTAGGACTAACACTAATAAATACATAAACCTTGAGTATTTGGAGAGGATAAAAATTGATTAACAGACTGTAGGAGCCACCATACTTGCTTCGATACTTGGAGGGGACTTGGCCTTAAAGGTAAACATTTCCAGAAGGTTCCTTTCTGGCCATAAAATCCCGAAACATGATCCCCTTTTTGTTACATAATTCCTGATTTTTAATGATACTTAGGTAAATAGTTTGTTCACAATGGTCAGTTGGCTCCTAGGTGCTCAAATAGCAAGTAACTAAGCAGATGTTAACCAACGCAAAGCATAGTTATTGCCAGCTCTGAGAAGACTTATCTCATTGAGATGAGCAAAAATATAAATTAAGATTATACCCAAACTATGTGGGATAACATGAGCCTTGTCATTTATTCTGCAATAACAAAAACAAAAACTGACATCAGACACTCATCTCCCATATACCCTTGGTTTTCTCTATATAAAGCCTCTGACCCTAGAACAGTCCACCTGGTACATCTTATAGGTAGCTAATGAGCAGAGCTATCTACTCCTCCATCAGAGTTGTCACGCTACCCGAGTTCCTGAGCTTCCAGTGGAGAGGCTTGTGTGTTTTATTTATTTCTGTAAATGCTGTTGTTGCAATGTATGTCATAACATAAAAGACTAGAGAGTTCATCTAATACTTCTTTCAATCAGTCGTGTTCCTGAGATGAGCTACTGCCTCTAAATGTCTGGAGATAGCAACACTTATATAGGTGTGAATACAACCCAAGTGAACTTTTTTCTAAAGTTGGAGTAATTGATGTCAGTTCTGGCAGAATGGGATCATACTGAGCCCAGAACCAAGCTCTATGGCCAGATCTGTCCACAGGAGGATCTACAGGACCCCAAACTCCATAGAGACCCCTAGTAACTAATCATGAATCATATGGAGTGATGGGAGGGTCCCCTCCTATGTGAGAGCCAGGTGCTACTAACTGACAACATTAAAGAAGCACAAGCTAAATTTTCCTCCAAACTACATCAGAACAACTAAGTCTTACCACACCCCCTTCTGAGACACTGAAGAGGGGTTCTCAAAGGGTTGAGACAGGTAGATGGGCCTTATAAAAGCCAAAAATTGAAAAATTCCAGCCTCATCCATATTTTTTTTTATAACAAAACATTGTGTGCAAAGCTCATGCTTAAGAATGCTGCAAACAAGTTATACACACCAACACACAAATACAATCTCATAATGTTTTAATTAAGTTTACAACTTTGTGTTGACCCATACTCAGCTATCCTGGGACACATGTGGCTTATATGCCACAGGTTAATATACACTTAATAGACCCAAGAGAAGTAGCCAGAATATGCATATCTTCTGTTAAAGTGTACATATATTGAGATCCAAAGTGTAATTTTGCTGCAATAAATGTTTTGATTTATTTTATGTTTCACTGAGACTTGTTACTCAAATTTGTCTAATCTCGTCCTTCCATTTACACCCATAAAACACACATGGCCTATCTGCTTCCCCTTCTTACAATTTTATCTATGGGGGAAAAAACATAACTTTCTAACTTGGATATCAAATTATAGCAATTCAGGTGATCTTGTTGTTTTCTATATCTCTATATTGGGTCCTCATTCTTCTGTAAATAAAAGCCAAAAAGGATAACTTATCTTATAGTGCTTAATACATATTATCTGTATTCATGATCTCATTCCATTCTATGCTTCCCTTAATTTGCAAAGCTTCCACCACATTAGCTCTAAATATTCTTTTCCATTCTAGAGACTTTCTGCTATATTGACCCCTTCTTCACATTTTAAGGGACTGGCGTGTCCATATTCCTTAAATCTCAGCTTGAGCACTACCTATTCACTCGGAGAGGACATCTTTCTCAACCACACCTGCTACAGTGGCTCCCAACCACTCCGGCTATGGCAGCTCCCACCCCTGATTTTCTCCGCAGCCATTGTCACTCTACAGCATTCACTAGATGTTTTCATAGTCTATTAATCAATGCTGTCTGCTCATAGGTGGGTCCCTAGTGCCCAGTACATAAGTCAGCTTAGTACATGATCAGTGTCTTCTGAATGTTAATAAATAAGAACCTATAAAGTATTACAGCAATCTGCTCAGTTTCTGCCATCAGTCATCAAGTTTCTAAAAGAATAATATTTTCTCTCAGTAATCTATTTTTTCCTCAATATTTGTCTCTAAATAACAAAGCAATCCATTTAAACTTTAAGATGAAGTTTTCACAATCAGTTCAATTGTGTTCATAGTGATTATTATACAACTCATAATATCATTTTAGAAAATTGCACCCTGATAGAGTTGAATGGTTGGATGAATTTAAGAAACACTGCACACTACTTTTCTTTCCTTGAAAGTCCACAATGCACATTAGCATTTTAAAAGCTTTAAAGGAGTAGAGTGGGGAAGCCAGATGAACTGTTCAACTTGAGAGTCTGCATAGTTAATGGCAGAATCATTGTTTAATTAATAATACTTAGAGTCAATATTCTTCACAATATACTTGAGAAATAAGCACACACATACACACACACACACACATTCTCTGGATTCAAGACATAACAGTGTCCTATATTTGAAACACAAGGAAATATAAAAGTTACTTTTCTGATAATCAACTAGCCCAATATTTTAGAGCTACTTCTGCCATTTCTTCTGTTTTTCCTCTGGGAGGAAACACCATGAGTGCTGTTACTAAATCCAACCAAAGATGGATAATTCTGAAGCAATGCCACAGCAAAATTTCATCACAGAGTGAACCAAAACCCACTTGACTTTACAGGCCATAATGAAGGAGCAGAGCTGGGCATGCTTAACAAGTATGGAAACACACTTACTAGCACGTACTTTCCTCTCCTATTGCCCAAGACGATGCATTTTCATAAGAACCTCTCATCAAAATCAGGGTTGATGAAATGCAGTGAAGGAAAGGAGGATTCCATTCTCACATAGACAAAGGTAGTTAACCTGTAGGATTTATAGAGACTATGTAGTTTCAAACAATCAAAGTATCCAGAATGTCAGAAAACTGATGGCTCTGATCTAAGGACTACACCAACAGATTGCAGAGACAGAACTCCCTACAAGTAGATGTCAACACTGGCTCATGAACAAAAGCAGGAAATTGGGGACAGGTGTGGTCAGAGTGTCACAAAGCAGAGCAGCAGACCAGAGACGTCTTCAGAACCACATAAAAGCAGGAAGAGAGAGTGTGGTCCAGAAACAGGACAATCACCATTCACACCCTGTAAGACAAGAGTTGGCCCATGGCCTGGTCACAGAGGAAGGCTCTTGGACTGTACCTGTGAGTATAATATTAAAAGTATTTGACAAAGACAGCATGCTTTACTCTCAGTCTGTTTTCTTTGTTTTTGTTTGTTTGTTTATTTTGTTTTGTTTTGTTTTACCAAAGTCTTAATGACTTAGACTGACTCCTTTTACATACAATAAACCACTAATTTAAACCAACTCAAAGTCTTTACAATTTAGGCATCAGAACTAAAAATTATTCTGTAAAACACATATAATAAACAGAAGAACACTGGAGAGAAGATTGCAAGTGGCAGCTGTGTAGGCTTTCCAAGAACTGGCTCATGTGTACTTGTTCAGTCTCTCTCATCCATCACTGCCACCTACGCCACGAGGGCTCTGGGCTCTGTATGACATCAGTACCAACTAGATTATCTGTGTGCCTCCCTAAGGACAACATGTTCTAATTCACACCCTTTCATCACTCAGATCACACCTCCCTGCAGAGCTGAGTCACAGTCATCTTTTATGACTTGGTTCAAGTGCCTCACATCCATTGCCCTTCCTGTTAGCCAGGAGAGCAGACTGCATCACTCAACTAAATCAAAACACTTGCCTCTGTTGGATGATCTATTTACTTGACAATTTACTTTGTAGGCCATATATGCAGTTTCTATCATAGCAATTACTAAGAAGTGACTAATAAATACAGGGAAAACAAATAAATCTATAAAAACTCCCATGCCAAAAAGAGATGAAGAGGGTCTGGAGAGATGGCTCAGTGGTTAAGAGCGCCACCTGCTCTTCCAAAGGTACTGAGTTCAATTCTCAGCAACCACATGATGGCTCACAACCACCTGTAATGTGATATGGCGCCCTCTTCTGGCTTGCAAGAGTACATGCAGGCAGAGCACTGTATACATAACAATAAATAAATATTTTTTTTAAAAAGAGATGAAGAACTGAGACTGAACTGAGTAGATAATCAAAATACATAGGTCCTTTTGAATACATACACTTCCAATTGACATGCTAATTGCAGGTTAGCCAATCTACATGGAAGTTGAACTCTGGCCTGCATCCTGAATCTCTCTGGGCTATTAAGTCACAGCTGGTTACACTATCAAGACACTGCCATGTGAGCAAAACTCAGCAACAGAGAGGTCAATGTGTGGAGGGCACAATTACTGCATTATGTGGAGGTTTCCAGACTCAAACCTTAGGATATAATTAACATTCTTTTATTACAGGGACCCACAAGTCCTTTCATTCATAAGCATAGACACTGAGCCACACACTATTAGGAGTTGGTGCTAAATGTGATGCTTTGATATTAAAATTTACCACTTAGGTACAACCAACTTCATTGGAAAGAAGGAAAGAAAGAAGGAAGGAAGGAAGGAAGAAGCAATAACAACAAACCCCACACTGATTTGACTTTAATGGTGCTTGGATGAAGCAGAAAACAGAAACAGGACCAGAGAAATGAAGTACTATTCTCCATTGGTGTGTCTGAAAAATATACCACATAACTTGGTTCTGGAAATGTAATTTTCATGCCAAATTAAAGGTAAACATAATTAGTATAATACATCAAAAGTACACAAATAAACACACTCTCTAAAGCTAAAACATGAAGGAGATATAACTAATTTGATTTCAATTCATAATAACTTCATTATTTATTGAAAAGTGTCAGTCAAAAACACTGAACTAGTTTTTATACATTAGAAGAACTTTAAAACTGGCAGTGTTTTTCTTTGTGACTCATCTCTAGTTTTCTGCTTTAGGTAATACATATGCAGATGATTATCTTGATACTTCAAAGGAAAAAAAACACTGAACAAAAGGGAATTTTAAGTAAGGAGCGGTGAATGATTTGAAAGCCTGCTGTATCATGAAAATCTTGCCATAAATAACTAATGTGAAGACCTCCGTCCCCTCAGTTCACTCATCCCCCTGTAATCAATGATCGTGCCACACTGTTGCTCTACTCAGCAGTGGAAAGTGAGCTGTCAACTGCGTGTTTCAGGCCTGAGATGGATGCCAGACTCGGGATGGGCAGCCTCTAGGAAGGCCTGGAAGATCACAAGCTTCCCTGGAGGATGTCTGCCATGACTTAGCCTGCCCAGTGACAGCTGTGTGGAGAAGAAGGAAGCCCCAAAGATAACAGGAGGGGAGCTTGAGGCCTAAAGTCAGATTCCAAATTAGGAAAAACACTTCGCACTCCCAAAAGTAGCTCTCATTTGTATGCACAGTACACGGCGTGTTGGGTGCTGCCATGTCCCATTTCTTGCAATCAGGCAAACTGTGAAAAGAGGAAGAATTCAGAAAGGGTAAAGATGAAAAGCTGAAGAAGAAAGACGAGAGTTAGAGCCAAGAAGCAAGAATTGTGTGACATATCTGAAAAGCTGAGCCTGATACAGATGTGGCAGCAAAAGCATGTGGACCACAGAACCCCCGCCATCCACCTCTGACATGCACTCCTCAGAGGAGGAGGAGGAGGAGGCCACAAGCACAGCCCATGAAGGCTTGAGCTTCCTGCTTTGGACACTCTTCCGACTTTCCACAGCGAAACGGAGCCTGCATCCTCAGGGCCACAGTTGAAAAGCTTGAGCTTGGCACTCACTACTGCTCAAGCAAATGGGCTTTGTGGGGTGAGTTTTCGAGTGAGGCAGTGCCCCAGAGGACTGGACATCCAAAAATATGCTTGGAGGTCTTCCATGGCCTTCCATGGGACCTTGATTTAAGACGTGGAAAGTCTATGTATAGTGAGGCTGGCAGGACCTATCATGTGTCACAGCCTGCTGAGGGACACTGAAATGTCTGTGCTCTGGAGGAGAGCCCTCACTGAAGGACTGAGTCATGTACTAAGAAGATAGAAAAGGCTACATCTTGGAGTTCACCTCTAATGTTAAGGCCAGGCCCTAAGACCAAGGACTAACCTCAAAGAGTACCATCCTAAAGCAAAATAAAGGTACCATTTGATGGGATTGACTCACCTCTAGAGGGAAATTCCATTTCCTTTTGAGGAAGAAGATATATTCCAGATTCCATATGGGGAACTGTCTTTGACACTGAATTAACAATAAAAATTATAAGCCATATAAAGAAGCAGCACAACGTGACATGACAGAGAAAAATAAAGAGCCAATGAAGAGTGACCAAGAGATGACCCAGATGTAAAAATTAGGAGAGTACTTTTTTAAAGGGTATTATAAATACGTTCAGGGGCTCAGAGGGAATATGGACATATGAGTGCACAGATGGAGAACACTTATCAAACCAATTCTAGAACTGAAAAGTAATATATTTTAAATTTTTAAATGTACTAGGCAAGCTAATAGCAAAGTGAAGACAATATAGACTCTGAACTTGAGGACCAATTTTTTAATTATTTATTTTAGTTATACTGGTGAAATATGTTTTAAAGCATAGAAGAATTTCAGTGAAGATAGTTTCAATAATCCAAATTGGCCTAAAATGTGCAACTTTTAGGTGAAAATGGCAAGAAAAGAACAGAGCAGTAAAGTATAAAGGTATTCCTGGCTGGGCCTTTTCTAGTTTGGTGAAAAATATCAACAGATCTAAAAAGCTCAGTGAACCAAAAATGCAAAGAAAATCATAAATAACCTAATACTGTCAAACTCTTGAAAACCAAAGATACAAAGAAAAATCATAAAAGCAGCCAGAAAAATAGTTGAGAGGACCTCTAGAGGAATGGCCATTTGGCTGCCAGTGAACTTCCCTCAGAGCAATCAAGAGCAGATATCTTTATCCCTGGAGTGACTGAGGACCCCCAACCCAACACTCTTCACACTGTCACCACATCCTTCCAAGGGTAGTAAATAAAGGCTGTGCATAAATACAAAAGCTCAGGCTTGTCTCTGGTATCTGCACTCAAAAGAGAAAATGCTGGATTCAAGCCTGTCAAGGGAGGAGTGAGGGACTAGCAGTAGAATAGATTCCCTGACCAGCAGACAGAAAGAGAAAGAGCCAAGACTACATCAGAATGGTGGATTTCCAAAAGGTTACGTTCTTCACCCTCCTGGCCTGAGACAAAAGCCTAGCAGGCTTTCTTCTGTCAGCAGGACTCACCGCTGTGGAGCCATGAAAGAAGTTCAAGGCCAATTTCGGGAATTCCTTGTTTTTAATAGCTGAGTAGTATTCCATAGTGTATATGTACCACAGTTTCTTTATCCATTCTTCTACTGAGGGACACTTAGGCTGTTTCCATGTTCTGGCTATTATGAATAAGGCTGCTATGAATGTGGTTGAGCAAATTTTCTTGTTGTGTGCTGGAGCATCTTCTGGGTATATTCCAAGGAGTGGAATAGCTGGGTTTTGAGGAAGCCCTATTCCCATTTTTTCTGAGATAGCACCAGATAGATTTGACCATGTCCCCTGGAGGGGGAGACCTGGTGGCACTCAGAGGAAGGATAGCAGGTTACCGAGAAGAGACTTGATACCCTATGAGCATATACAGGGGGAGGTAATCCCCCTCAGGAACAGTCATAGGGGAGGGGAATAAGGGGAAAAAGGGAGGGGGGAGGGAGGGAAGAATGGGAGGACACAAGGGATGGGATAACTATTGAGATGTAACAAGAATAAATTAATAATAAAAAATTTAAAAAAGAAAAAGAAAAAAGAAGTTCAAGGCCAGACCAGAATTTGTTCAACCGGAACTTGTGGATCTACTAGCCTCCCTTGTCTTGGTTCAAACAAACTAACCTGAAATTGGGGAAGAAAGAGGCCTCAAAGACCGTGGAAGCCTTCAAGACCTTAAGAAGGGACCTGAGTTCCACTTCCAAAATTCCCCACTCTGCTTTGTAGAGCGTCTTTTACTCTGTATGCCATGCTGTGTGAGTGTGTGTGTGTGTGTGTGTGTATGTGTGTGTGTGTGTGTGTGTGTGTGTGTCTGTTTGTCTGTCTGTGTGCGGGTCTGTCTGTGTGTGTCTGTGTGTCTGTGTATCTGTGTATTACCTTACCACTAGACTTTCTACATGGTGGAGAGAGAAAGAGAGATTTCTTCAAGTTGTAGGAAAATCATACCAATTTCAAATGAGAAAAAAGAAACACAAGGGAAAGTTAATGTGTAAATAGCAAGAAGCAACCTTTCCTTTTCCCCTCTTGATTTCATTAAGAAAACAGACTTTGTATCAAAAGAATAAAATTGCATTGTTAAGTCTAGGATGCATAAAGAAGTAAAATATATGACACACATACAAAAAATAGGGGAAATAAATGTAACTATTGGAAACTTTCAGCTGCATGGTGACATATACCATGTGTGATTCGGCAGTTAGGAGCCTAAAGTGGAAGGATTATTAATTTCAGGCCTGAATTTTAAAAAATTAAGTCTTAGAACATCATTCATGAAGTTTATAATATAAATTCAGACAAATGACAAGTTCTATATGTATGCTGTAATTTTCAGAGCAATCATTTAAAAAACAAAGTGTTATATATAAATGTTTTATCCAATGTAAACAATGTATTAGATTAAAATAAGTATTACAAAGAGAAGGGAAAGTAAGACAGAAAGAAACAGGTTACACAAGGTCAGACCATCATTAACAATAAGAGCAAGGACATTAAATGAAAATATACTAGGTAACTCTAACTAAAATGAAACCAAAAGCCGTATAAAGAGTCAAAGAAAACTAATATAAAATACACAGCATGCAAATGATGCACACAGAAAAACAGGTGTGGCTGATCCGAGACGGAAACTCGTGATCCAGACAAAACTACCATCGACAAGGAGCAGGACGGTGTGCCCAGAAAGCACAACAGCTATAAATACTTAACATGTGTGTGTTTTATTCTGCTTAAAGTTTTATCTTTAAAAAGTAAGAAACTAAGGTTTGTGATGGTTTCAATGACCTATGAATATTAATTCTCAACATCAAAGGGCATCTGAAATTCAATCACTGTAAGACTAGATACTAATGTACCTCATTAGCATATAGTACTACCTTCTCAGCAAATGCTTTTGGGAAGGAGAGAGAGAGAGAGAATGTGCCAAAAATAACTTTTCAGTGAGATGTAATTGCTAGCAACATTGCCTCCAGCCCACGTCTCATTTTTCCTGTGATACTATCTAAACTAAACACAGAAACAAGGGATTCTGTCAGCTACTAAACCTTAATTGCCACCACTGTTGGCAAACGGCTTTGATATTTAAGCATCACCCTCTTTGAATAAGAAGTCGCTTCCCAAAGCTATGACACATTTTTTAAACACTGTTAGCCAAAACGGGGTGCAGTTGTGCACTCCTTTAATCCCAGCACTCTGGGAGGCAGACGTAGGTGGATCTCTGTGAGTTTGAGGCCAGCCTGGTCTACAAAGTAAGTCCAGGACAGCCAAGGCTACAAAGAAATTCTGTCGCACTGCACCCTATCCCCAACACCAGAAAGAAAAAAAGAAGGAAAGAAAGAAAGAAAGCTGTTAGCCAAATCTGAAATGTTCAAGTAAGATCCATGCTATTCTCCCAAAGGCAGAAAAAAGTAAGGCAGGGCAAAGGTGCAGGATCCAACTGAACTTAGTTTTATCATCTCAGGGGTATGAAGAAAGGGCGTGGCCAGTTGGCCCTGAGTTCAAACCAACACACTTTATTGAGCCACATTGTCAATGTTATCAGTTTAACTAGTCAAGGAGGCGATTCATGCATGCCTTTCCCAGGTCTTCCTGCTTGCCCTTGACACATACATTGGGTGGGCTTTAAGGTTTCAGAAAACAAAGCCAGACCCTGTGTCACTCTGTCTTCCCGCTGCCCGCTGATCTCGATGCAGAACTCTTGGCTCCATCTGCAGCACGATGTCTGCCTGTGTGTAGACATGTTTTCTACCATGATAATAATGTGCTAAACCTCTGAACTATAAGCCATCCCCACTTAAATACTTTATACGAGTTTCCAAGGCCATAGCATCTTTTGACAGCAATGAAACCTCAGCTAAGAATAGGATCTAGGAATTTCAGCAGCAGAGGAAGGCATTAAGAACAGAGTTCTAAACCTTCATATGTCTCCAGCCAGCACTGGGATCCTGACCTCCACAGCAACCTGCCAAGCTACCTACTGGCCATCGCACCCTCACCTTATAAGCTATCCCACACTACAAGTGTCAGAACTATCACTGCCTACTCTCACCTTCACCTTCACAAACTTCTTCCTGTGTTTACTATCCACCCTTAGCTAGCCTGGCACATTCAGTAGCTCTTGCTTGGACCACTCTTTCCTGATGCTGCCACTATACTGAGTCCCCTGAAATCCACTCTCCATGAATCCACCCCTTTAGGAGTTCCAAAAGAGTTAAGTGGTGCTGTTATGTACATATATTTAGGGATATCCACTCTTGTCTCTGGAGAAAATGGATTTTCCCGTTCAGCACCCAACGATTGCCCATAGCTCTTAATCCTGAAAAGGTCTCCTTCCATGATGGCATATCAACTTGTCTGGTCATTCTGCATGTCCTGTTAGATTGCCACATGGTAAGTCCCAGAGTACACCATGGAAAGGAGGATGAAAAGACTGCAAGAATCAATGTACCAAGACTCTTGCTAGACAGTGTCTCTTAGATATAGCAAGAAATTTCACCCACACAATCTCAACAATATGGCATACATTTGTAACCGTAGCCCTGTGGGGCTAAAGCAGGAAAATTCTGGGTTTCAGGGTAGCCTGAGCTATATAGTAACACCCACCTCAAAAGAAAATTTATGTAAAAGCTCTAATTAAACATATAGGGGAGTCACACTTTGTACTGCTCTATGGTTTTAAAAAGGATGGTAGGGAAATTTTCCGAAAACTGAGAACCTCTCACCTAAAGGGGAACTTGAAAATAAAAAGTGTCAGAAGGAAAGGACTGTGTTAGCCCAAGAGTTCTAGAACTAAGAGAAACTTAAAACTTGCCTACTCAAAGGATCTGAAGGCTGCATCCTCTGCATAGGAGGGCTGCACCAGACATCCTCAGAGCTGGTGGCATCAGCATTAACTGAAAACTATGAACAGAGTTCATTTCTGGGACAGATGAAACTTGCTAAGTGATTGGTGGTTTGCATTTGAAACTCGGGTGCACATCAACCTTCCAGTGAAAATTACATTTTCTGAGACTCCAAAACTTCCCTAGGCCCCTTCAGCAGTCATCCCTAGAAGCTAGTTTACCAGCAATCAGAACATAAATACAGAAGCACTTATGCTAAAGAGAAATCATGTTTCTAGGTCTATAATATTGTTAATAATTCATGGCAGAATCCCAGGAATTTTTTATTTTACCTTTAGACGTGAAAGCTCTAATAAGAAGAAAAACAAAAGATAGATGAGTTTCTAAATTTGCCTACCAGGAAAATAAGGGAGGAGATACTCTCACTTCAGCCTGCATGTAGCTCTCACAGGGACATGAATCAGATTAAACTCTTTGAGTGTAAATCCTTCTTTCCTGAGTCAAATTTAAACTGGACACATGGATACTGCACGGAGTATCCTGAGTATCAACCTAATACCACTTAGATTTATCTGAAAAGAGGGAGCTTCAACAGAATTTTATGTCCCTGGGCCATGTGTGTGAGAGTTTGCCTTGACTGATGATAGATACAAGAAAGCCCAGCCCACTGTGGATGATACCATCCCAAGGTAGGTGGGCCTTGGTTGTATCAGAAAACCAGTTGAGCATGAAGCAGTGAGCTAGGCAGGGAGCCACTTTCTTTCATGGTTCCAGGCACCTGCCTTGAGTTCTGACCCTGATCTCCCTCAATAATGGATTGTGACCTGGAACTGTTAAGTAAAATAAACTCTTTTCTTCACCGAGTTGCTTTTTGGTGAAAATGTTTAGACACTAGAACAGGGTAAGGACACTGGCCCACATGCTACGTAGGCTCTGATCTATCCCTGCTCTCTTTCTCTATTATTGGGTAGCTATTTTATCTACACTGAAACAGCCCCCGCTGGAGGAAGGAAGGAGGCACATGAGACTCAGAAAGCTAAGGAACAAAGCTCAGGAAGAGGAAAAAGTTTCAAGAGATACATGAGGTTCTTAAGACTGTAAAAACAGCATAGAATTCCTGAGGGTAGAGCTGGTGGAGCCATCTCAACCAAGGCAGGACGCTCTGCAGATGCAGCTCCATGAGTTACCCACAGTTCTGGGAGTGAACCACTTACTTATTCCCCTGTAAGAAGTCTCAATACAGTCACTGATTCAGCAAGCAAGGCTTTCGGGTGACTTGCGTCTCCAGTGTCTAGCCCTCTAGGAAGGGACAAGGGGGAACATGAGCCTCATACAGGTCTTCCCCCAGCCTCAGCTTGGCTGCACAGCTGTCATCCCAGGACTTCCTCTTTCCTTCTTTACTGTGGTAACTGACTTTACTTTCTGGAACCCATCCTTTCCGTTTACTCATTCATTTTGCTGAGCATCCCCACTCATAGCTTTCTGAGAAAGATTATATGAAGGGCAGATTTTAATATATTTCTAAAGTATGGCTATTTGCCTCATACCTGGATACTCATTCTCTTGGGAATGAAATATTAAGCTGAATATCAAAGCTCTTCATTTTAAGGATGTTATTCCTGTGTTCTCTGAAATCCAATGTTGTCACTATAGATCTATGGCACCAATTGTATTTTTTTCCTCCGTGTTATGGGATTCTACAATAATTTTCTCTTGTTCTGGGGTTTTGGCCGTATACTAAGATTCTTGTCATATCTTTTACAAAAAGGATTCTTCTAGTTGTGAGAATTTTTTTAATTACTTCTACATTAATTTTCTGTTCCCTAGTTCTGGTCTGTTTCTATGTTCATACCAGATGTGATTGTCGTCTCCTTGCTTTCCTCGGTGTTAGACCTTCTTTTCCGTTCCATTGCTTTTACTTACTTGCTAGGATGGTAACTTTCCAATTTTTCTTTTTTTTTTTTTTTTTTTTTTTTGGTCAGATATGCTGGCTCAAATATAAACCTTAAATATTATTTGGACACATGTCTTTACCTTTTCCCCACTAGTTTGCCTTATTCTAATTTCACCATAAAGGGGGAGGAAGTCCCCCTCAGGCACAGTCATAGGGGAGGGAGTAAGGGGAAAATGGGAGGGAGGGAAGAATGGAAGGATACAAGGGATGGGATAACCATTGAGATGTAACAAGAATAAATTAATAAAAAAAAAGAAAGTTATCCTCAAATGACTTTGAATTTTTACCTCCATATTCACATTCATAAATCTCACATTGAAGTTCATTGAGCCTCTTCGCTTCTGAGAGATTATCAAACATACAGGTGGGAATGGTTTTTATCCAGGTATCATTCTGTTTCACAAGGCACTAATATCCTGCTTCTGAAGCACTTCCCAGGTAGATTCAGGAAATCTGTGACTTCCAGCCCTTCTCTCTGCTACAAAAGATAGCAGAGCTGGCCACAGGGCTTCCCAATTATCTTCTCCTAAAAATAAATCTTGGTTCTTCTACATGAAGAGACTGGAATGCAATAAAGAGAATCACACAATCATGTTAAGAAGAAATAGGGTCTCGGGACCTCTAAGCCCTCCCACTGTGTGTGACCTAACTGAATCTCAGTATGTTGGAGTTTTAGGCTCACCCCACCTGCCCCTCCTGTATAAGTCACCAGTCACAGCATTACTAGGAGTCCTGTGAGGACCGTCCACTTGCTTCTGGCTTCTGGTTAGAACTTCCTGTTGGCTCTTTTTCTTAACAATTAGACTTTATTATACAATCCAACTATCCCATACAAGAGGGGGAAAGAGTTAAAGGGAAAGAAGAATAAACCTTCCGGTATCTGTTTCATGGAATGGATCCCCAGATGTCTCTGGCCTGCACGCTGGTCCAGCCTGTAAGCTGGTGTCTCCCCAAATCAATGTGTGATCCTGCTCCAAAAACTGCAGCCTCCTCCTCCCCTCTCTCTTGGGTGTGCAATGGCCGGTCTGGGTCAGAATCTCTCCTCTCATTGTTTCATTAGACACACATTAGCCTGGCCAGAGTACCCCCTTATCCCCCACCCCCATCTGCTTCCTGATTGTCAGACCCAGGATGGCTCTGTCCAGTCTATCACAATGTATCCTGGCCAAAGCCCACCAAGACTGCTTTCACCTGGAACAAAGCTTACAACTTCCTTCTGCAGAATGGCACACACTAGTTTCTGTTATCTAGGTAGGTTTCTTAACTTTTCTTTTTCTAGTTTTCACTGTGCCACACTTCATTAAAAACCTGTTACCCTTGGTGCCTCCTATCCCATTTTCTCTGGCCATTGAACTAATACTTAATTTCATCACTTAATAATTTTTGTTTGCTTGGTTGGTGTTTTACGACAGGGTTTCTCTGTGTAGCCTTAGCTGTCCTGGACTCGCTTTGCAGACCAGACTGGTCTTGAACTCACAGTGATCCACCTTCCTCTGCCTCCCTGAGTGCTGGAATTACAGGCATGAGCCACCATGGCCAGCTGTCATTACTAATTCTGATATTATTTGATAACATCTCCGGGGAAGAGATACAATAAAACTAAGTAGAGATACAATAAAAACTAAGTAGAGCAAGACTATTAGCCTATAGCACAGAGACGGTTGTTAGCAAAATTTATAAGATGAGAGGGAAGCTCCAAAAGGTACCTCATTAAAGCCTTTATTTCCTAAAGACAGAAGACCTGCCCAGTAATAGGAACCCCAGAACCTGATGCACACCAAGTAGGTGTGATACACACTGAGTTTAATGCCCTTACATCTGTAATATCATAGCAACGGACTTGACTGGCTCAGGGCTTCTCCCATGTTTAAATACAAAGGAAACCGTCACCTTTGTCTATGGCTCATATTCCAACAGGTCTGGGTGGTTTTTAAGCAACAGGGGCCTCCTAATTGGTCAAATCTTTGTGATAAAATGATGATGGTTCTCAGGTGGAGGTTGACAGTCTGTCTTGTCAAAGGCGATTTCCATCCTTCCTACACAGCAATGCACCTGACACCTACCAGAGGTAGCTTCAACTCACACATAATCTCCCAAACTCACAGTGAGTACTCTGACTTTCCAAGAGCCTGAGTCCTGCCAAGCTAGCCTAGGAACTGACAGGTGCCAGGATCTCTGTTAACTTTGCTGACCTGGTCTAGTCTACTGTTTGTTTTACCCAAGACCTAGCAATCAACCACTGTATAGTTAAATGACAAGTCATTCCTCAAATTGCTCTCTTCCATGCCCCAGATGAGTGCCAAAGCAAAGCTTACATCTCCTCATAACTGACGAGGTTTGGCTCTTTCCCCATCACACTGCTGTATTGTAAGTTCTATGGGTGAAAGGATGCAGATTATTATGGGTTATATGTTGGAGCCAGGGAGATTTGAGTTTAGCACCAGTTCTACTACTCAGCTGTAGCATCTTGAGCAAGTCTTTGCAATTTCTTGAGATTATTTCCCTATTTTAACTGTAGTGAAAATAAATCCTACATCCAAGGGTTGTGGTGGTTTGACCAAGTAATACAGACACTAGACAAAGTCTCAGAACTAGTAAGGAACTGAATATCTTTCTATGATGGGCTGTAAACGTGTATGTGAAACCTCTGACTGATTTAAAAGAGCTTCTATTCCCAAATTAAATCATGTTTTAAGGATTTATTTTAGTTATATGTGTGGGGAATATGAGTGCAAGTATCCACAGAAGCCAGAAGCATTGGATCTCCTGGAGCTGGAGATACAATGGCCGTGAGAAAGCTGACCTGAGTGCTAGGAACCAGTATGTGCTCTTAACTACTGATCCATCTCTTTAGCCCCAAATTCCATAGTTTTATCTGACTTCTTGGTGCTCAGCACACTTCAAATTTCAATCTTTGAGACATTGCAACAACTAGTATACACTAAAATAACAAAATAAAAATGATAAGGAATTAAATTAATTTGAAACCATAAAAATAATACAAAAAATGCCCCTCTAGATTAAACAATTCTTGAGGTACACACTTAACAAAGTCTAGATACCCATAAATTATGTTATTTTTTTAAGCCTGATGTTTAAACAAAACTACTAGGAAACTATTCTATGCAAAGCTTTTCTTTAGTGTTTTTTTTTTATCACATTTTCATTGAAACAGTGATTTGTAGCAACATTCTGTGTGACTACACAAGACTCATCTTAGAAATTCAGCATTCAAAGATATTTACTGTACTAATAGGGACAGGAAACAAATTGACTCATTTTTAAGAGATTTTTGCTACAAAAGTATAAAATTATAAGAATCACACTTAGAAAAATGATACTAATTTTTCCATCATCTCTGAAAATTTTCCAACTTTCATTCACTAAGTCATTACAACTTTTGGATTACATGACTACTTAGTATAAATAAAAGTGCAAACACCTAATCCAAACCAACATAAGTATATACATATATATTCCCCCTCTAAAATCTCTGGGATACCTACTGCATAATGAAAAGACATGAAACATGCTTGGCAGGCTATTTCTCAAAAGCATCTGACACTCGGCCTGCTAATGACACTACTGTGAAAAAACACTCAGCAGACAGGATCATCAGTGATCTTTCTGACAGATTTACATACTCCATGTGAAATGTAAAACAAAAATCACTAGCAAAGCTCATACATATGGAAAAGAAAATAATGCTGTTCATGGGAATCAATTATTTGAGATAACACAAGGGGTTGCCACAACCAGCCTACTATTAACATATTCCAACCTAAAAGGGAGTATTTGAGTGAGGAGGAGGATGGCGTCAGTGAAAGGGGCAAGACAGCATCAATCTCATCCAGAAATGTCAAAAGACTTGCTTAAATTATGATGCCCAAGTGATACTGAGGATTCTTGTTGCTGGTGAAGTGTCACGCTGCCTCTGGGGAGCACTCGTGATAATGGACTCAATGAATCATCAATATATTTTAGCAAAGGCAGTTTACTGTGCAGATAATGAAACATAACCTCAGGCCTCGTAGGAGCCTCTTGTGAGAACCTGGGAGGACCACTGTGAATATGTTCTCACTGATTTACATTTCCACACATTCTGAGCAAGCGTGCTCCATTACCATCACCACAAGGCTGCTTCCTTCTGCTTCAACATGACTTTCTTCCTATATACAGAACATCCTTGCTGAGGGGTACGGTAGGTGTCCAGGGATTTGAGACCCAGTGGAGAAGTACTTAACATGTATGGAACTTTGGATTATGTTTGTGTGCTTTTGTGTAAAGAAGAAAGTCATTTCTATGGGTCTGGATAGAGAACAGCTTCTGGGAAGGCTGGTATTGCCCACTGCTTGGTGACGCCTCTGTTGTTAACTTAAGATGCAAAACAAAAAGACTTGGAAATCAATGTGGCCTGCAATGTCCAGCAACAGGGAGGGATGATGTGCAGAAACCTTGAAATAAAAGCTTAGATCCAGCAGCTAGTCTATGCAAAATACCCCCAAACCTTAAAAAATGATAGTAAAACCTTATTAATATGGTTTTCCAAATCTGACATCATTCATAAAAATATTCATGGAATTGTAGTAATGAAAGCTGAACTTATCCAAACTTCTGATAATTTTTAAAAGACAATGGAAACAAAGTTGATTGAATCATGCTAGAAGGAAGTTCTGAATTACTTTCCTGGTTCCTCAGTACATTGGCCTAGGAAAAAAAATCATTGTTGATTTTTTTAAACTACCACACATCACCCCCAAAGATCATCAGCTTGTAAGACTGGTGATGTTGGCCTGTGTTTCTAATTATGTAAAAGTAGCAATTACAGATGTTTCTAAATCCTAAAAGATATGTGACCAGTTACAATTTGTCATAATTACCATTCTAAAAGAAGTTCAAAATAATCTAGAATTACACTGAACCCCACTCTCTTCTGCAGTCCTCTGCAGAAAGCAGCCAGTTTTCTGCTTTCTACAGGCAGTGAGCACTCAATAAATCCCTAACCCTCCAGGGCTAGTAGGACACGGCAGGACACCTGAGTCAGGCTGTCTTCCTACACTTGTCCCATCCGGCCCAAGTCCAGATGAACTCAGGCCTCTATGCACTATGTTAAATACTCCAAATACATTGTGGAAGAAGAATTAAAATCTACACTAATAGAGTTACGATGATTTTAAGTGTGGACTACATGCAAAGGGCAAAGAGAAATTTAGAAAAAACATCTACTGCCAATAGACTTTTTAAGTATTTGCTCAGATATGTTATTAAAAACAATATTGTTTGTTATAATGAAAAAGGATGCTAGTTTGAAAATTATTCTGCTGCCTTGGCTAGAGGTGCTGACACCCACAGAATTAGCAAGGGCCTAAGGGGTGAGGAGGAGGAGTTGATGGCTATTTTTAGGACCTGTGAACACTGTCCTATTTTAGAATAGTGTCTACTTCTCAGTTGGAAATGTCACAGACCAAGCCCATAAATATATTTCATTGTCCATAATTATATATTAGTCTATTGCTATATAGCATTTACAAAGTAAAAGATCAGGCTGCCATCATACATGCAAGCACACATGGGTGATACTCAAACAGAATCCTCCCACATCTTGATTTCCTTGGAATTTCAGACAGATACTCAAATTTTCTTCTGAGAAAACAATACCACCTTCTACAATGTTCATAGACTTTCAGCCTCTTGCTTGGGCAGCTGGGATTTGTGCTGATGCATCCTCCATGTCAGCACCTAACAACTTGCATCTTTAGTAGAAAGAATGTCATTAGGGGTAGGGCTGTAAAGGACAACAGCAATGCCTGAGAGACAAAAGGAAAAAGAGCTTCCAATCAGAGCAGAAAGCTGCTTAAACCAGGTACAACTCTTAGGAAAATGATACAACACTTTCCTTTTTCTTTCTCTATAGCTTGTATATCCCCTTTCAACACCTATTTTATCCTTTCCCTATTTCTTCTCCTTGCCTAAGATTTGAAAGTGTCAGAAACATCCTTGAGCAACATTTGAGACACTATAACATTTGAGCCACAATATGGAAGATAAACTCGAGAAAAGAACAAAAGATAGAGACGAGACTACAAGTGAGGGAACTGAAAGAGTGCTATGTTACAAAGGCAGGCATAGAGATGACTCCTTAAAGTGTGACCTTTTCAGAGAGATCCAAAGGCCATAATGGGCTGAGTCATGCAGACACCTGAATGGGAGACTGAGGCACATGCTGTGGTCCTAAGATAGAAGAGCCCTGGGTGTGGTTAAAGAGAAAGAAAGCAATGGCTTGCAGATTGATAAATAAGATAGAAAGAGCAGAGAGGCAAGACCATAGAAAGCAGGGCTCAGGTCATAGAGTGCCTATTTTTAAGGCTTAAGAAGCCTACTAGGAGGGCTCTAGATTTTAGACTCATGGGACTCTATTAGGAAGGATGTGAACAGAGAGGGCATTGCTGCACACAAAACAGACAGGAAAATGTTACAATCAAGGAGGAGGCTCAGCTAGGAGAAAAATGAAGCTAGGAGAAACAAGGGAGGATTAGACCAGATGGTAAGTAAGGTAGGCAAGGGAAACAGGTGAATTCTGCTTGTATTCTAAATGTAGAGCTAGAAGGATTTTTCTGGTGGTTTGAACATAAGAAACACAATATGTGGAAGAGTTGAGAGTGACTTCTAAGATCCTGTCCTTAGAAATCAGAGATGGCTTATGGATTGGATGGATACTCTGATACTTCTCAAAGTCAAATGAGGAGTCAGTAGTGATCAGGAAAGGAAGCGATCCAACACCTGAAGCCCCAGGCAGTCCACTGTGGGAATTTATAACTTGGAAGAAATAAAAATAAATAAACGGTCCTAGTGACCACACTGTAAAGGTTGAATGATTCAGCTCACTTCCCCAAGGCCCACGTTGTTGACTGTAGAAAAACGGATGTTCAACTGTCCATAAGAACCCATTCCAGAGCACAGATTTCCTGTGGACATAGGCACTATTCTTTAAAAAAAAAACAAAAAAAAAAAACTACATCCTTACATATAGGCACACTCACCTTGCCCATTTACGGTACCAGCCCAATATACAAATGCACTACACACTTGGGAGGGTAGTAGGAACTTTGCAATCTAGTGTTGCATATCTGGGAACAACTACCATATCAGCTACCTCTACCCACATCATCAAGCCAGCAGAGCTGGGAAGCAGAACCTCATCTCAACTTTATGGTGCAGTTACTATTCAGTTACATAGAGTGTTTCCCCAAAAGGAGGAACAGCCAAAAAGGTAAATGCATCTACTTGTCTCCTCATATTCACCCAGGTTTTACAGAAACAAGTGCTAACTTGAAGGTCTCCTTAACCATGTGGGAAGTGACAGACAAAGAACCCTGTGGTGCCTGCCCCTTGTTGGGAAGCATCAGGACCAAAGAAATTGTAAAAGAGCTACGCTCAGTAGGAGGAATTCTGTGCCTGGGATATATTGTATTTCTACAAGATGCCATAGAGTTCCGGAAAGGTCAAGTTCTACACATTCTAATTAAGTAATTTCACTTTCTTTACGCTGTGTACAGTCATTCTAATGCTAGTCTGAACTATGTACTCTATTTGTCCCTATTAGTCTCTTTGTTAATTAAAGCTTTAAGTGGTCATGATAAAAAGAATGTTTTCTGACGCATGTCTTATTTTACAAGCATAGAATTGAAAATTGTAGCTATACTTTACCTAAATAGTAGAGTGATCT
The DNA here is from genome assembly GCF_903995435.1 of Acomys russatus. Taxonomy (NCBI): domain Eukaryota; kingdom Metazoa; phylum Chordata; class Mammalia; order Rodentia; family Muridae; genus Acomys; species Acomys russatus. Next base: position 2,290,422 of record NC_067158.1, on the reverse strand, counting down.
ACTAAGGTTAGAAGTTCAAAAAGCTCTGTCCTGGTAGATACAAGGGATTAAGTACTTGAAATTTCTATTTGTTAGCTGTCATGTTGGTTTTATATGGATATTCTTTGCACCAAGAAGCTTGCCTGGGATGTCTCTATCATGAAGCATAACAGAAATGCAAGAAACCCATGTTCGACATCAACTTTACTTTGAACGTGAGTTCTGACCTGCTGTGATCTCTCACAAACACAATTGCTACTTGCCACTGGACACCACAGAGGATTTAATGAAACATGAGCAATGTGTAGATGGATTATTGATAGTCACCACGGGGAATGACGATCTCCCAGTGAGGTGAAGACAGCTCTCAATTACCTATGGCCTCTTGGTTCACACCAGTTTATCCAGTAGTGCCTAAATTCCCAGTCCAGAATCTTTCATGCTGAGAAAAAATAAACACTTTGGAGCCAAGGAAATCTGGGGAAAGACTAATTTGTATTAGGGAAAAAGAAGCAGTTACTTATAAAACAGTGAATTAAGTATTTATGAGAAAATTTGATTATTCTTTCTTCAGTCAATTCCCAGAACATCTGATATATTCATATTCACATCAAAATAAGATGAATTTTGAAAATAGAATTTTCTGCATAGCCTGTTGTAATTAGCCATACCTTAATAGAGTCTTAAGTAGAAGAATCAGGATAAATAGTGAGTAATTACACACTATAGGAGGCTCCCCACTGACCTACCAAATTCCTTAACAACTGGACTCTAGGAAAGTGTGATTTTTACCACCAGAGGGAAAATAAACTCATATCTCTTATTAATTTAAAACCATACCAAAGCCTTATAAAAAGTCATGTGGCAAATGCTCACTGAACGCTTATTGGATGAATGGATAAACAGATGGAATGTGGGTTTCATTAGCTCTTTGTAGCTGCACATCTGGATGCTGGATTTGAAAAAGGGATTAAAGGAAAATAGTCAGATCATAGCATGGGTAAGGATTTTGGGCAACTGCAAGCCTCAGTATGTAGGCACAGGGCATGTGAGGAAAGCTGTTAAGACTAACTTTAAGTCTAACAGAATTGTCCACAAACCACTATGTTTCTGCTCTCCAACCCACAAGGCTTACAGCTAGGTTATACTCATTCCATCAGAAAACAAGGCACAGCCATGCCATACAGATGTTTGTGCTTTCCAGTGCCTACAAACAAACACACCTTGCACATATTGGATCTTCATTCAGTATATGTCAGGCAATTTGTCCTAACACAAATAATAAATTCTGGGCATGCAATCAAAATATCGTACTGGGATGCAATGCATTTTAAATTTCAGACTTCTTTAAAAGATATAAATCTTATGACTTTTGCTAACTGAAGACTAAATTCACTAAAAGGCCAAAGTCACTCCCACTGCAGTGTACATCCAAATGCAATGGTAATGTACATAAAAGACCAATATAAGGAAGAAGTGGAATGCAACCACAGTGCTGATAAAAAAAAAAAAAAAAAAAAAAACTTCTCTAGCCTATCTCTTTCTGCAAGTTTTAGTCTTGATGAAAAAGCGTCTTCATTATCCCTCACTTAAGAGACTAGAGACTTAATTGGAAAAGAAGCTCTAAATTCTCCAAGATCACAGAACACAAGCCCAAGGTCAGGATGGTAGAGTCAGTTTTATTACTAATCTAAGTTGGTTTTATGTCTTAAAAATAAAAACAAAAATAAAAACAAAAAATTATACATGATTTGTTTGTATCATGAAGTATTTTAAATTTTTTTTAGTTTTATAGACAGTGGAAGTGGATGAAGAGAGGGAACAAGGTAGGAGAGGGAATGGGGAAGGAAGTGAGGGTGAGGGTCAGATGAGGGGAGAATGGTGGGGAACGGGGTGTGGGGAGGGAGACCAGAAGGCCTGGGGAGAGAAGAGAAACTGAGAGCAGGGGCATCACCAGGACAAGCTGGAGACCTATACCATGGTAGGATCCTGGGAAGATATAAGGGTGACTCTAACTAAGATTCCTCGTAGAGGGGATCATAGAAACTGAAGAGGCCACTGTCTAGTCAGATAGGAGCTCTGGTGAAGGGAGGGGAACACCAACTCACCCACAAAAACTTCAACCCAAAATTTACCCTACCTACAAGCTGTGCGAGATAAAGAGTGAGATTGAGGGCAGGTTGAGCCAATGGCTAGCCCAACCTGAGACTCACCTCAAGGGAATGAGCCAAGCCCTGACATTATTCATGGTATTGTGATATGTTTGCAGATGGGGGCCAAACATAGTTGTCCTCTGAGAGGCTCCACCCAACAACAGATTTAAACAGGTGCTGAGACTCACAGCTAAATATTTGGCAGAGTGAGGAGTAGCAGGAAGGACAGAAGGACCTGAAGGGGACAAAAATCTCACAAAAAGGCCAACAGAGTCAACTAACCTGTGCCCAGGGGTGTTAATGGAGAACAAAGCTCCACTAAGATCTGGGCAAAGGCCCTCTATACATATGTAGCTAACGGGCATCTTAGTCTCCATGTGGACCCCTAGTAAGGGGAACAGAAGCGCTCTCTGACATGGACTCTGTTGTCTGCTTTTCAGTTACTTTCTCCTGGCAGGGCTGCCTGGCCAGTCCATGGGGGAAGAGCATGTGCTCAGTCCTGATGTGACTTGAAGTGTGATATGGGTTGGTATGAAAGGGAATACTTGTTCTCTGAGGAGTGTGGGGGGGGGGATTGGGGGAAAAGGGAAGGAGGGTGGGACCGGGAGGAGAGGAGGGAAGGGGCTATGATATAGATGTAAAGTGAATAAATTAAAAATGTTAATTTTTGTAAATATAAGATATATGAGTAATTGGAAAGATTCACTGCCCTAGAATAACAGAGACAATGTAGGCTAGCTAAGACAACAAGCAAACAGAATCGCTATAGATGTTTACAAGTTAGCATTCTTTTACATGCCCAAGTAATGGTTTTTATATTCTAAAGAAATAGAGCAAACAAGGCCATTAATTATTCAAACTCACATGTAACATATGTGTCTTCCACAACCGCTTAGGTTCATGCTATCTCTAGGCCACCTCACCCGCAAATGATGAATCTGGCCTGCCCTACCTAAAGAAGGCTACCAACACAGGGCCATTGCTAACAAAGGCTTGACCTCCTATTGGGCTGAGACATGAAGCCACATCATATGCTTCTTTTGCTGTCAGATAAACTGCCTAGACCTTAGAGAAGCTAAAGGAACCTGTGATCCAGGGACCTGTTTATCAAACATGCCTGGTAGCCTGAATTCAATCCTCAGGACCCAGGCAATGGTGGCTGGAAATAAGTGACTTAAAAAGTTGTCCTCAGACCTTTGTAGGCATTACTTTTAAAATGCTTTAAATTGGTTCCTTAATGCCTCTACCTCCCTTCTAACCCCGGGGCCCTAGGTAGGAGAGAGAGAGGGTTAGAAGGATCATGGGACTTAGACCTTTTTAGACTTAGTTCTGACTAGTTAGGGTCATTGGGTCCTTTTGGAAAATACCAATCTCAACCATCAGGATGTCTAGCAGTCCAGCAATAGCAAACAACCAGTGCAGCAAAAAGAACAAGCAGCCTTCTTCCTCCTCTGTCCATCTCCTCAAAACCCTCTCTTTTCTCTGGGCTCTGGTATTATAACTCTCTCAGAGTCCTCAGAATTCTACTAACTCTATCTGACAAAAAACACACCCCTCTCTGAGTCCTAGGTGGCAATTTTCAGCTATGGAAAATCTAAAGTAGCCACATATCCCACACTTGGGATTAAAACAAAAACCTGTCTGCATAACAAAACTATTTTTAAAGGAACCAAAACTACCACTGTAGACCTCTACATGCACAGAATGGCACATATTCGTACACACATTACCAACAAAAAATGAGAAGAAAAGAACTTTAAAAAATAACCTGTATAAGGTTTTCTTTTTGAAAAGTACAATGTGACTAAACTATTTCCACTGATGTTTTATAAAAGTAACTTTTATTCCCCTGGTTCAGTTGTTGTCTGGGAGGCTTACCATCTCCTTCTACTAACCCAGGCCTAGTCCTGGAAGCTCCTCACCTCTGTACAGTCTAACCTAGGCCTATAATGTTTTCAGCCTCTGAGACTTACTGCTTAATAATCTCACCCTTACTTTTTCTTTCTGAGCTCTCGGCTGGCTGGTTCAACTCATCTATTCTAGCTCAAACTCTTCTCTCAACTGACTTATTTAATCTGGCTTCTCTTTCGGCCCTGAATTGCTCTGCTTGGCCTCAAACTAACTCAGCAGTCTGCTCTAATTTTCTGGCTTCTTCTCATTTCTTGGCTCATTCCATCTTCACTCAAGTTATCTTTCTGCAACCCATCTCTCTATTACTGTCCTGGTAAAACTGCCTCCACTCTCTGTAAAACTGCCTCTTAAATAGCTTCCCTTTCCTCTCTCTTCTTGTGAGAGTTGAATGTATCCTATTCTGCCAAATCTTCTCTGATTTATCACCTTTTCTCCCACTCAATGAGACATCACTTTCAAACATAGGTGCTTCCTTTTGCAAACTAACTTTACCTTCATTTGGGATTAAAGGCGTGTATCATCAGGCCTGGACCTTCTTTACCTGATACTTACTCTGTACCAGACTGGCCTTGAACACATAGCTGTTTGCCTCTGTCTCCTGGATTAAAGGCATGTTTGTATTCCAGCCAGATCATACAGACATAGAAGATCTATGAAAGTGCTCTCTTGAGTCAGCCAGATCACATAGACCTAGAAGGTTGTTGGATGTGATCTCTTGCCAGAACAGCCATGTTCTGAATTAACATTCCTCTACAATGTTTTATTTCGAATGTAACTTCTCACATTACACACACTAGCAATCATCTTCCTGAAAGGGTTGCTAGCCAAAGGAAAGCTTCTGGTACATGGCTTTCAGACTCTACTTTCTCATTTATCTCTATGCTGACTCTAATTCTAGCTAAAATCCTTAGGAAAATCAGGCCAAAGAGAGAGAAAGATAGAGAGAGAGAGACAGAGAGCCAGAAAGAGAGACAGAGACAGAGAGAGAAACAGAGACAGAGAGACAGAGACAGAGAGAGAAAAGAAATCACATAGCAGAAGGTCCCATGGCTGCTAGAAAAGAACTACCCATCTTCCATCTGTTACTCGAGCCACTCTTCTCTCTCTCTTTGTTCTTACAGTACATATACTGACTTTCACATAGGTATTGTCTAATGTTCACCTGTCTTCTTCCACTTTGACCTCTAGTTCCCTACCTTCATATTCTTCTTCTGTGTTCCTGTCCTAGATGCCAGTCTGGTTGCCAAACTATTGTTTGCAGTAAATCCCTCAATTCAATATGACATCATTTAGTGAGTTTGCAATCCCACTTATAAGAAACCAGGACTGTTCATGTTTAATAGAGATAACCCAGCTTTCACAATGACCTCCAAGATGAGCTATTAAATTTTAGTGTCTGCTCAGAATCCTAATAAACACAATAAAACTGGTATGTATGACATCATCACTTTTGTGTCTTAGAGATCCATTTCACAAGGAAGGCAAAATGGTGACATTGTTTCCACTGCATAAAAGCAGGACGTCTGTTAATGGATAAGTCTCTACTCCTTAGGAAACAAGCATTAAGTAGATCTAGGAAGATAAAAATGTCATCCAAGCAAGCAAAGTACAAAGTAATCCTGGACTCAAGGAGAAACAGCAAGCAGAAATCTTGGCATATGCCCAAGTCCACAAGTGCTGAGAGAGTCAACTGAAGGTAGAATTCCACTGACACTGAAGAACCAGATGAAAAATACAGGAGAATTAATTAATTCCACATTTACACATCAGTAGTCTAGAAGTTCTCCATGGGCTCATTGCCTGTGGCCACTCAGTGTGGCTGCAGAGTGAACAGGCCTGTGCCCAGAGATGAGGATTCAAGAGTCACTCTCCTTCTCCTCCCTGCTTGTTTCCTCCCTTGGCCACTGTAGGCTTAGATTTTTCACTAAACTTAGGGCTTGTAACTGCTTCTACCTCTCTTCTAGCCTACTGGCCAGAGGTAGGAAAGAAAGAAAGTTAACAGGAAAAGGGGGCCGTGGACCTGTTTAGAAGTAGTTCCTTGGCACAATTCCACTCTGCATTGCCAGAATACCAGCAGTCCAGTCCAATAGCAAACACCAAACAGCAACACTACTCAGTAGCAGCAGCATGATCCAGCAGAAACAGGAAGGTTCCACTGAATCAGCACTAGTGAGTGGAAGTGGCCAGACTCAGCCAGAGCACCATGAGAAGTTCCCTGGCAAATTCTTTCTATGAAGTGAAGACCAGCAAAGACCAATGAAGTGTTGTTGCATGGCATAGGTATGCAAAAGTATTGTCTCATTGTCTGTGGTATTCTACTTATATTCTTTCTAAACATCATGTACCCTCTCATGTGACTGTTTTCAGCAAAACATCACATGCCTTCTCACAAGACAGTTTCCAGGAAAACATCACATGATGTAACTGATGTTTTAAAGAAACCAGAAACTTCCACTTCAGCCGTCAGGCACACTTCTGTAGCACGGTTGCCATCTCCAACCCCAAGGTGAGCTGCTGAACTCTGCATTCTGCCATTTATGTTGTCCTACTCCCTCTTTTGAGACCAATTTGTTCTTCCAATGCTGTGGTGATGGTACATAGAAACACTCCAGGAAAGATCTATGATAAGTCCTACTATGGTTACAAGAAGCACACATGCAAATCTGTGCCATTCATTGATCAAGTCAGCCCTTGCCTCTGATCTCACTATTTCTGCTGATGGAAAGAAAATCAACATCTTGCTACCTCCAATCCCGTTCTCTTCCCCTTCCCTTCCCTTCCTTTCCCTTCCCTTCCCTCTCCTTCCCTTCCCCTTCCCTTCCCTTCCCTTCTCTTCCCTTCCCTTCCCTTCCCTTCCCTCCCATCCCCTTTCTTCCCCTTCCCTTCCCTTCCCTTCCCTTCCATTCCCTTTCTTTCCCTTCCCTTCCCTTCCCTTCCCTTCCCTTTCCTTCTCTTCCCTTCCCTTCCCAGTGATGAGTCATTCCTTTTATGGCAGATTCAGAGAGCAATTCACCTGGTTCATATCTTTGTGATTTCTCATTTGCATCATTACAATTGTTTTCAAGTTTATCTCCAATATCCCACTTCTCCGACGTATACCCAAATACACACTTGATCAAGCCACTTAAATGTTTTATTACTAACTTCCTCCAATTAAAAGAGTACCATATCCTCAGTCAGGCATCTAAGGGTTCCTATAATGTTCACAATGTCATGGTCTTCCCAGATGCTTCTCCAGGGAAATTCTTCCCATCCTTTGTTTCTGCCACCCTATGGCAATCACCTCTGCTCTACCTACCTCTTTTCCTTCTATACAGTTTACTCTTTGCACTTGTTTTCCATCTTCACCTTTTACCATTGCACTATAATTTGGGCTTACCTCACATTATAAATAATACTTTTGTCATGAAGTCTTCTCTACTTTAACATATCTTACCCCCATTTCCCCTGTGGATAAATTGTGTGAATTCAAAGACCCCTTAAACTAAAGGCCGAGTCTTCTGTTTACACTTCCTGAATGTCCAACCATGGCACCTTGAATATTAAATAACCTACCCTTGATCACACAGTGAACTATATGTCATTTTAGTTGTTCTACATTCTTGAGAAGGCATGGCGCTAACACATAGAATTCAGATGAATTCACTCCCATACACAAGTGTTTCTCTGTCTCTGCCAAACGTGGTTGTCAAGTTCAATGTATTTAGAATTATTTCCAGTCATTTTTACATCTTCAAGCATAAAATTAAATATAAACTCCATTCAAGCCAAGCATGGTGGCACACGCCTGTTTTCCCAGCACTGAGGAGACAGAGGCAAGTGGATCTCTGTGAGTTCAAGGACATCCTGGTCTACAAAGCAAGTCTAGACAGGACAGAAAAGGTTACACAGAGAAACCCTGTCTCAAAAAAATCTATCCAGCAACACTTTAACTTTACAAGTGACAGCTGATTTTGTTTTTAATCTTCTGGGTGTGCATTTTTTTCCACAAATTATAAAGTTACAGTAGGTTTTCCTAAGTAACAGACAGTCAAATGAGATAGGCATTGATCCAGGCTAAAATCAAATCCAACCAAATAATATCTAAGTCAACTGTATATCTCTTAGTCAGGGAATAGAAGGGTACTTTAAATTTTACATCAACAGCAAAGACCATATCTCCCCAAATATATCTGAGTTAATACTACAAATGAATTCTGAGAGGTGCAATTCATTCTGTCCTTATACATGAACTATTCCATTTTAGTCAACTACATGATAATTGAATTTTCTTCAGGCGATTCATAAGCCAGGGTGACTGACAGGTTTTAAGCTGATAACACTGATCAATAGGCCTCCAAGGACACATTGTGTTCATTTAATAAATGCTAATAATAAGCAGGATCCTGACATCTGAAAGATAGTCTCATTAATTAATTCTCATTCACACTCCTACAAGGTACCCTTGACAGCTTAAAAAGATTACATAGTCATTTTCACCCAGCAGGTCGGACCTGAGGTCTCATAAAAATAGCACAACACAAAATACATAGTTAACTCAATATGAAGCATTTATTACTGTAGATTAGATGCTGTATTTCAGGTGGTAATCAAGATGTAGTTGAATTTTGACCTTTTTGAATCAACTAGATTCAATAAGAAGCTTACCATACTTGTCAGAAGTGTACACAGGCAATCCTTAATGATTCTTCATTCTGAGGCACACAAAATTTTCAATTATTCCTACAAACATGTACTCTGATTGAAATAATTTTTTGTAATTTCTAATTCTCATGTGTGTGTGTATATGTGCGTGTGTGTGTGTGTGTGTTCATGTTTTTGAGTGTAAGTTCAGGAGTGTCTGAATGTGGAGGCTAGAAGACAGCCTTATGTTTAGTCCCTCAGAAGCCCTCCACTCCACTTACAGGACAGATTCTCACATTGACTTGGTTCCTACCAATTAGGCTAGGCCATCTGGCCATTGGGAGCCCTAGACCCCCCTTCTACACCTCTCCTGCACTGGGACATGAGAACATGGCCCCACACCCAGCGTTTTCACATGGGCTCCCATGATTGAACTCAGGCCTGCTTTCTAAATGGGTTCAGTCCTTGAAATTTATGCACAGCACTTTCTCATCTCTTTAGAAATGAAATGTTCTTCCCTGTTACTGCAGCTAATTGTATATTCTACACACCCGTGGATTCTCTAAGCCGTGGCTTCCCTTTTGTTTTCTCTTTATCTCCACATTTCCTAGTCTATGCTTATCATCATGTCCAATATTATGTCTCCCCCTAAAATAAATCCCTGAACAATAATCTCATAATATTCCACTACTTTTTTTCCTTCCTAGCTAACAACAAGGTCCTTTCCATCCTCCCATAATGACCTCAAACCCTGTACTATTCTCCATCATCTTCAGTGTCACCATCATTTGACAGTCCTGCTTACCACTCCTGAAATGTCCTTATCCCAGCTGCCATTAGGCCAACTACCACCATTTGACTCATCTTCTGTCTCTATTGATACCACTATTCCTCCTGGTGATAGATATGGAAGTGTTTCCCAATGCAAAGTTTTTTTAAAAGATTTATTTATTGTATTTATTGCATAGGAGTACTTTATCTGCAGAAGAGGGCATCAGATAACATTATAGATGGTTGTGAGCCACCCTGTGGTTGATGGGAATTGAACTCAGGACCTCCAGAAGAGCAGGCAGTGCCCTTAACCACTGAGCCATTTCTCCAGCCCCCAATGCGAAGTTTTTATCATCTCTTCTCTTCAGTTCTCACATCCATATTTATACCACTCCAAAATGCATTCTACAGCCTGCCTCCTCTGGAATAATCTATTCCTAAACTTCCAACAGCCCATTCTTTTTCTATCATGACAAACAAGACAGAAATAAGTCGTTCATTCCTCTCCCCCAGTGCCTTTATCATCAAAACCTACCTCTCTCTTTAAGAATCATTTCTACTCACATTTTATCAACCATTAAATGATTAGGAGACAAAATTTACATACTCAATCACATGTGATTTCAAAATTTATGGATTTATTACATATTGCATTAATTAACAGTATTGTAATCACACACAGAAAGCACTACCCAGTACTTAGCATGTAGGTACAGTTATGTGATCAGCATGGCCAATGAAATGGGCCATGGACCAACAAGATAATCTACTTTGGAGTAGGAATAGAGAACACTATAGGAGTGAAAATTCTGTGTTCTCATCTCACACTGCAGTAGTCGCTATACTTTGGGAAGGGATGTGTCCATAGGTTACTGCTCACAAAGTTCCTTGAAGAACAGAAAGGCCACACCAAACCATATCATTCATTTAGTGGAAGGAAAATGAAAACATTTTTTACCCTCTAGAATTTAGGACATGTTTTTCTCCTAGATCCTAATCTATTTTTCTCTCAATAGAGTGCTCTTTTCCATTCAAGTGATTTTATTCTTCAATCATATTATCAGTTCTCCTGAGAAGCCTCTACTGATGCTCCTAACTAGACTCAATACTGTATTTTATGTTCTCATAACACTATATTCTTATCACTATTGTTTCTTTGTTTTAAACCCGCCTCTTCCTCTGGCCTGAGATATGTTGCATGCATAATCAGAAACAACATGCTTGTTTTAGTTTACCACTAAACACCGTGCCCAGTGACACAAAGTAACAAACTGAAAACATTTTTAATTCGGTAAACATTGCTCCCATGTGTATTTGCAATATTTAATAATAAGAATGAATATGATACCCTCAGACACAACAGCTACTAATTTAAATGCCTTATACCATCCATTCAATTGTTTCATGGGCAGAGTACACTTATACTTGGTACCACTACTACTCACCTATTCCCAAGTATAATAACACAGCATCAATGACATCTACACAGGAGCATCATCAAGAAACTATGGAGAACCCTCTAAGACAGTAGTTCTCAACTTGTGGGGGTCAAATGACCCAGTAACAGGGATTCTATATTAGATATCCTGCATATCAGAAATTTGCATTATGATTCATAACAGTAGCAACATTACAGTTATGAAGTACCAACAAAAAATTTTGGTTGAAGACCACCACAAGATGAAGAAATGAATTAAAAGGTCGCAGCTGTAGGAAGGCTGAGAACCACTGCTCTTAGAGCTTATTAGGAAGGTTTAAGGAAATCTTGAAATTTATAGGCAAATGTGTGGAACTACAAATGGTCACCCTGAGTGAGGTAACCCAGATCCAAAAGGCCATGTATGGTATATACTCACTTATAGGTGGATATTAATCCAACATAGATATCCTCTGAGAGACTCTACCCAGCGGGGAATGGGACAGATGCTGGGACTCATAGCTGCACTCTGGGCTGAGTGCTGAGAATGGTATGGAAGAGTAGAGGGATGGAGGGTTTCAGAGGGTTCAGGAACCCCACAAGGAGACCATCAAGACCAGCAGATCTGGATCCGGGGTGGGGGCGTCACAAACTGTTGCACCAACCAAAGACAATACATTCAGTAAACTTAAATCCCCTGTTAAGATCTAGTCGATGGACAGATCATTCTCCATGGTTGTGGGAGGAAGCAGGGACTGCCTCCAACAGGAACTCTGGCACCCCCAATTTGATCACTCCCCCCTGGTGGGAAGGCCCTGCAGACACACAGAGGAAGGGGATGCAGGCTATCTGGATGAGACCTGACAGGCTGTGGTCATATGGTTGGAAAGGATGGCCACTTCTGTCAGATATCTAGAAGAGGGGAAAAGGGCAGAAGAGGGAAGGAGGGTGGGAATGGGAAGATACAAGTAAGGGGATAGCAATTAAGATGTAATATGAATTAATTATAATAAAAATTTAAAAGAGAACTCTTAAAAAACCAAAAAAGAAAATTTATGAGAAAGGAGAGGAGTGAGGTATTAATCCTCTGTTATCATCATATTTTATAACTCTTGCCTATTGAAATGAAAAATATACATATACTACACACTGAGCTACACACACGTGTGTGTCTGTATATATCCATTCATGGCCCATTGGCCAGGATGATCACATGACTACACCTACATGCAAAGTACTGTCTTCTGTGAAACTGTAATAACATTCCTTAAGTGACAGTTAGTGACTTGTACACTCACATACATTTACACACAGGTATTTGTATGTTCTCTGCAGCTGAGTAGAGTAAAAACTACATAGATAAATATGTTAATAACTAAATATATTAATCTACAACTGAGCAGCATCAAAGCCAACATCTGCCGAAATTGCACAAAAGCCTGTCCTTCTGTCACATGATTTTGATACAAATCTACATCCTTTTAGGTTGCATCACCCCTTCCTCTTTCCACGGTAGACTTAGAAGTCACCTCATTATCTTATTTGGCATTTCCATGGCTTATCCATCAATAACCATTTCCCAGTCAGATCTACCCAATCCCTTACATTGCAACTTTTGACTCCAGTCTCATCCTCTCTAGAAACCTATTTCTGTCCTATTCTGTTCTTTGAGTTCATTAAATACCCCTTTCTGCCATGAAATTGCTTGCCGAGAAACTCTCTCCCATCAATCCTTGTCTTAATTACCTGTACTATTCATCCTTCAGCTCTCAATTCTGGCCACTGTACAAAATAAAAATCTCTCTACTGGCTTGCCTCATTAAAAAAATATATTCAGCTTGTCCTTTGATAAGAGTTAAAACTCCCAGAGAACATGAGAGATGCTCTGGGTACTAGTGAGGTTCTGTTTCTCAACATCATGTTAACCATATCACATTACTGCTTGTGCAGATACATTGAGCTATTTGTTTATAATATGCTTCCTTCATATATATTTTGCTTTAATAAATCTTTGTAAAACATTTCAGCATAATCATATGTATTCACCTTTCACAGCTGAAATTATGTTATTTGATTAATGCACCCCCCCCCCCAATGCAACTGTAAGAGCCACAGAGGTAAACTGTGTAGGCAAGTACTTAATAGTCAACGTCTAAAATCAGAGAAACTATAATGGGATGAACTCTACTCAAAAATACAAGACTAGGTAAAGTCAAATGACACAGAATCTCTGATAAAATAAACCACAGCCAACTTCTTGCCCGCTGTGGTCTTTCTATTTGTTCAGGGCCCCTTTCACTTTCTAGTGTTTATTTTGGAAAGATTCACTAGAAGATGTTACACTGAAAAGAGCAAGCCTGTACTGTTCAGGAAGGCTGAGAGAGAGAAAAACACGGGCCAAAGCTCCAGAACAACAAGAATGAAGACAAAGAGAGGAAACTTCTCAGGTGTAGAGACAGCAATGAAGCCAAGAGCCAAAAGAGGCCAGCCAGCAGCAACCCGAGCAAGGGCAGCTGGGCCAAAGAGTACGGTGAAATGTAACACACATGAGCAGGAGAAAATAAGTGCTACTTCTTCATGGGTTTTCCCTCTGGATATAGTAAATTTGCCACTTCAGTGCTATTGAAAAGACCGTTTTTTCCTGTTTCTTTGCTTTTATTGTTAATTGTGTTTATATTGGCTATTCATAATCATTTCTATTTCCTATGAATTTTAGGATAGATTTTCATAGTTCTGTTTAGATAATAATTAGGAATTTGACAGGAGTTATATTCAATACAATAAGATTATGCTGAATATGTAGATTTGTATTTGCTTTCATTGTAGAGATCTTTTACCTCCTTGGATAGGCTTATTCTTTGTATATGTGCCCACATTTATATGTACATAAGCATGTTCACATGTATGCATGTGAATGTGAAGGCCAGAACTGCACATTGGATGTTATCCCACAGGAACAATTTACCTTATTTCTCAAGCACGGTCTCTCACAGAGACCTGGGGCTTTCTCTTCGGGCTAAGCCATCTGGTCAACAAGCCCTAGGAATTCTGTCTATGTACATCACTAATACTGGGACTGTAAGATTACTTCTCTGTGGTGAGGGTTTTTTTTTTCCATGAGTGTTGAGCATCAAACTCAAATCTTTGTTCCTGCATACATGGCAAGCACTTGTGACTGAGTGATCTCTTGGCCCTCCTTGGGTTTTGTTTCAGCTTTACTGCCTCTCTATTCTTTGCTGCAGGACAAACAAACCTTGTCCTATTGGTACCCTGCCTCCTCATCTCTGCATCATGACTCCAAATGAAGTAAGGTATCTACTTAGGAGACTGACTAACAAACTGTAGGCAATCTAGCCTCCTTCCTGTCTGCTTTCTTCCCAAGGTTCTCAGTCTGTCCTGTGCATGTGGCTGGAGGAAGAGGGACTCTTCCTCACTCCTAGCTTTTCCCTTAACAGATCTTTGTCATCTCATTATTGATACACCAGTGCCCCAACACTCTCAATGATATCCAGATAGGAAGGTTATTCTATTTTTTGAATTCTGGGAATATTTTTCCTGAACTCTGGTTTTTGTGCCAGTTAAAGAAGAGAGTAAAGAAATATTCCCACTGCTTCTGTTTACAAGCACCTGCTAGCTTTAAAAGTACAAGACATTGAGTGAACTTCTCAAAAGTTGAAGAAGTACCAAGCCCTTAAATATTTGTTTGCCAGTGATTCTGTGATCCCAGCAGGCCCATCGCACCCTCATCACCCTCTCACCTTGCAGAGAAACAAAACCAATGAACAGACAAATCTCACCTGCACAGAGTACCTGTCCTTCATGGCTGTTGGCACAGGTGAAACATTTACTGCTTCTGAGTCCTCAAAAGAAACAATGCAAAGTATGATACAAGGCCATTTAAATATAGCCACAGCAGGAGCTGGCAATGTTACAGCAAATTAAATTTTAATGAGACAAAGAAAATGCTGAACCTTCAGTAAGTTTAGCAGAGAAAGGAGCATCCAAAGGACACGACGTCCGAGGTCCCAGATGTAGACACAGAGAAACAGCTACATGTTATGCCCATGCAAGATTTCCAGAGCACACTAGACATCCAGACGTGGAAAGACCTTTCCTCCACCATATTTGCTAGTTTTACTTAAAAGACAACATGAATAGATGCAAGGTTCTTCTTAAAGACTGGAGTCACAGGATATGTAAAAATGCTTCTGTGTTGAGAGATGTGGTGCACAAAATCCAACAAGCCTAAATATAGCTGTTGACCAAGACCCGTTGACCACACAGCACCATAATGTGTCTTCTGAGGTTGTCCTTGAGGAATGGATTCACAAATAGCATCTCTAAAACTTTTTCACACACATATCCAGCTTCACTCTGGACTCCAGCTCCATGTCTCAGAAGACTACATCAACCTGCCTCACCTACCTTTAAGCTTCTCATTGAACTGAGGCAACGATAGTCAACAGCGACAGCTGGAAGCAAAGGAAGATGAGAGCCTGATGCCCAGGAAGCTGTGTTTTAGCTTTGGATACACTCTTCTACTCCAAAGCAAAGCTTATGCTCCTTTGATAAGGGACACTTCCTCCCCCACACCTCTGATCTATATGGATAGCAGAAATAGAGTCTGCCAGCCTCTGGCTTCCCTCCAGAATGGATAACGAAAAAGCGACATAAGGACCGTGGTCCAGTAGAGGATAAGATCATGGTAATTATTAACCTACCTACTGCCAGCATCATCTTGGGTCGGCCATGTTCATTATAACACTCTTCTTCCCTTTGCTAAGACTCCAATGTGATAGAGCCCTAGTCTATGCAAGCTTACCTCCATATTCTCTTCAAAGAAATTATAATAGCTCAGAATACACATTAAAGAATCAGACTGCCTAATTGGAATTCTGACCTTGTCAGTCAATATCCCAGGGACTTTGCTTCAGTGACCTGCTTGATTCAAGCTTCTGCAACATGAAGGTTCTTGGAAATACAGTTTAGAGTGTTATCATGTCAATTAAGCTATGAATGTGGCAATTGGCTCAGTCCCTGCATATAAACATGTTTAGGAGCAAGAGAAATGGCTCAGCTATGAAGAACACTTATCACTCTTGCAGAAGAACTGAGTTTGGTTCCGAGCGATACATCAGGCAGCTAGCTCACAACTACCTATAACTCCAGCTCCAGGATCTGATGCCCCACTCTAGCCTTTGTCATTACCTGAACTTACATACACATATCAACAGACACACATACATACACATAATTAAACAATAAAATTAAATCATGAAAAATAATAAAAGTGATCAGTAACAGCTATTATCATTATTATTGCTATTATTTACCTTTACAATTGCCTACCTTATCACTCACTAATTCCACTGCTATATGAAATTTCCACATTTGTGTTGAACCTCTGAGTGACCAAAAGCCACTTGTGGAGGTCAACAGGCAGTGATTTGGCTAAGGCTACTCTTGCTGTGATGAAATAGCATGAACAACAGTAACTTGGGGAGGAAAGGGTTTATTTGGCTTACATACTCTGAATCATATTCCACTGAGGGAAATCAAGGAGTGAACTTAAACCTAGTAGGAACCTGGAGACAGAAGCTGATGCAGAGGCTATGAAGGGGTTCTGCTCACTGGCTTGCTCAGCCTCCTTTCTTATAGCCCCTGGGTGACAACCCCCACAATAGGGTGGGCTTTCCCACATCAATCAGTAAAAAAATACTATATAAACTAATCTGTCATCCCATACCATTGAGACAATTTCTTAACTGAATTTTCCTCCTCTCAGATGACTTCGGCTTGTGTCCAGTTGATATAAAACTAGCCAACACAGGAGGCCTGGGGGACACCAAGGATTTTGAGTGGAAACTGAGTCCACAGAGACCATCACAGGAGGGTCGCTGACCAGATGCCAAAGGCTTATGTCATCTGATTTACCATTTCCCTAGAGGCATACCATACTGGCTTAATGAGTAAGTCCTTATGTGAGTGCAGTGTCCTGGCACCTAATGAGGATGGCAGTACTGTCTCCAAAGCAGAAGTCATCAGGATAGAGACCTAAGCAAGAACAAGCCAAAGGCCAACCAGGGCCAGCCAAGCTCAGTGTATAGTTTTCCCTTTAAGTCCATCATTTTTATGCCAGCTGGCAAGACCTCCTCCCCTGACAGCCAATGTTTCTGTAGAATATTCAGAAGCAGAGACATTTATCACAATGACATATTCTGACTTGAAAAAATTGAGACATCTAGAAACAACCATCTGAGTAATATCACTTATATCCCTTGTCACTCTCTGAAATGATCCAGTGGGAGAGAAAGATGAAGTTGCTGTGGCTTTCTGCATAGCAGGTGAAGGATGCATCTCCCCATGCCCCAGCAGGCCACAGCATTTCTGCAGGAACCTTTCTCATCCTTCTATTAATAGCTCAGCCTATTCTAAATAGCTTCAAGGAGCAGCAAACAAGATTACTAAAACTCTAACATCCCCAATTCTTACTTGTTTGTTCAACCCAATGCTTCCCTTTCTTTTTTCTAGTGATCAAGCATAACTGCAATTTACAGAATAATTTTGGGGAAATGTATCATCTACCATCTACTGAGTGGCCCCCATTCTCCCTGGTGTCTTCATCTTTGTTTACATCTTTTAGTGGTCCAGCCTAACAGTTTTACCCAAGACCAAAGGAGACACTTTTATCAGTTGTCATCAAAACAAAACACAGTTTAAAAAGACTCCAGCAAAGATTTCACCTTCAAATGAGTTATCTTCCAGGTTCCTGTTTCTCATTGTGTGGTCCTACTGAAAAGCCCAGGACAATCTCTCAGCAGTAAAGCAGGACACATTCCCACATTAGGACCATACAGAAGCCCTGCTCAAGCGCATGCTGAATGATCTCCACAGAACTGCAGTGGAAAAATCTTTTTTCTGGGTTTTCTTTTTCTTCATCATAAGAATAAGTCAACGAACCTGTTCTATTCTGTGTATTGTATTTTCATAGATACATTTTGAATTCTTACCCACCTTGATGGTTCCAGTATATGCCTTTAAATATGTATAAACTAAAGGCTACATCTGTTCCTAAAAACAGAGCATAAATGATGATGTAGTGAGTTTTTAAGAGATAAGACAGTGTGACAGACTGATACGCTCTTCTATGCTTAAAATGTCATTGAGTAATGAACATTCATAAAACATTCTTGAACATCGCAAGACTACTACTCTACTGAGTCCTTTCCACATACTTGGATTATAAATATGACAGGAAAGAACTGATTTTTCTTAAGATAAACCTATTTTCACAGCATGAAATCAGAAGCAAATGGTCTTTAAGCCATTTCCATATAACAAAACAAAAACATAGCCACAAGTAAATTTCTACCTTAAATTTTTTTCAGTAGAAAGATTTTTACCTTTACAGTGACATTTAACAAACTTAATCTGATTATTCTAACCTGTTATGTATTAATCAGCTGCATCCCTACATATTATCAGTACTGAAATTTCAAAAAAATGTGTAAAAAAGAAATGAAAAGATAAAGTACACAGGATTAAAGTCAATAACAGAATATAAGATTTATCCACTAAGATTTACAAAACATTGCCCAAATTATAGAAACCTTGAACAAATTACTATTAATCAGAAATTTTAACATTGTAAATATGGTAGTTAAATACAAGACAAATAGATTTGGCAAAATTAATCAAAATGATAAAGCATCGTTGCAAATATTATTTGATCCTAAAGTGGAAATGAAAAACCAAGGTACCCAGAATAACTAAGACAGAACTGAGAAAGAAGAGCAAAATTGGAAAAGTCATAAATCTAATGTAGACTTTCTAGAAATGCCATGGCAACCAACACTGTAAAAATGGACACATGGATCAGCATGATACAGGTGAAAGTCAGGATTCTGAGTGCTGACAAGGTAATAAATGCTATTCACTGCAAAAAGAACAATCTTTCAAGCAATGGTGCAAGGACAGTGAAGACAGAGACACACATGAACACACACACACACAAACACACACACACACACCAAAGCGAAAATTTATAAAACCCTTACAAGAAAACATATACTTATATCAAGTCTTTAGAAGATGTGCCAGTTTCTCAGATCTGACACTAAAAGCAAAAGCAAATAATATAAAGAAGACATTATTATCAACATTAACAATTTTATGCTGCAAAGAACACAGAAAATGAAAAGACAGGATGAAAAAAAGAAGCATTTGCAGATTATATTTGATCAACAGTTTCCAGTTAGATTATATAAAGAACTTGGCCTGGAGCTCAATCATGGTGTTTGCCTAGACTACATATAAAGAACTGTTATGGCTCAAGAAAACATGTCAATCTGTTCTCTGTTGCTACAATAGAACACCTGAAACTGAGTAATTTATGAAGAATGCAATCTATTTTCCACAGTTCTGGAGGATGAGCAGTCTAAAACCGAGGATATTAGTGAGAACCTTCTTGCCATAGCTACACATGACAAGAAGCAGAAAAGCAAGGCAGCCAAACAGAGTAAAGCCTTTTGTCAGGGGTCTGAGTCCTATCAGCGAAGGATACTGCTTGTATCATCTCAGAAAGACTCTATCTTTTAATATTATCACATTCCAAATGTTTGATCTTAAAATAATAACATTACTTAATTCAAAAACTATCAAAGGATTTAAATAAGCACTTATCCAGATAACATATTTAATAACCTAAAAATATGCTTTTTAGTTATTAGGGAGATGCACATCGAAACCACAATGAGCTACT
This sequence comes from Acomys russatus, assembly GCF_903995435.1. Taxonomy (NCBI): domain Eukaryota; kingdom Metazoa; phylum Chordata; class Mammalia; order Rodentia; family Muridae; genus Acomys; species Acomys russatus. Next base: position 2,270,807 of record NC_067158.1, on the reverse strand, counting down.
GTCCCACTCCTAAGATAGCTGTAATCCAAGTGCAGACAATCACAAAGGTGGCAAAGACACAGAGAAACAGGATTATTCACAGGTAAATATAAAATAGGATATCCACTTTGGAATCCAGTCTGGTAGCTCCTCAAAATGTTAAGCAGAGAGGAACCAAGAACAATGCAATTTCAAAACATATGCCCACATACATACCATACATAAATGTTAATGTAGCATCACTCATAATAATAAATAATGTGAGAATAACACAATGTTAATAAGCTAGCAAATGGAATATATATATATATATATATACACACACATATATATTATAGTGAACTGACATAGCGTGAATGGGCCTTTAAATTGCTATATGAAATAAAAGACACAAACACAGAAGATCACATATTGTTAAACAAGTCGATGTGCAGGAAATGTACCAACAGGCAAATCCAGAGAGACATGATAGATTAGTGGTTCCTAGTCACTGAAGGAAAAGGAAACAGAGTAATTGCTAACAGGTGTGCTATTTCTTCTTGGAGTGACAAACAGTAATTAAAATGACATAAGGTTGATTGCTACACAGTTGCCTGAATACCTAAGGCCAGGGAACTACAAATGAATAAAACATAGCACATATGAATTGTATCCAAATTTTTCAGAAAAAAAAAAGCTTCATACTTGAGTCATATACATTTTAAAAGTGTGTCAAGTTTTGATAATGCTCAAGTAATTGCATCAAAATATATGCCATATAACACGCATACATACAGCAACGAGTTGGGCATAGGAGCCTTAGGCTGTGATGAGTTTTCAAAGTGTGCGGTGTTCTCTCAAAGAACATCTCTAAGAATCAGTCAGCTGATGAGTATGTTTCCAGTGATGACCAAATCTGTTCAAAACACTCAAATAAGGCCACACCACGCCCGCTCCAAAGCCCAGCTGAGGTTCTGGCTTTGGCTTTGGCCTGAAGAGCCAAAGTGAATGAGTGCTGAGACACCTCAGCTGAAGGAACCCTCACCCCAGAAACGCCGTTTAATGGCTCCCATTCTAAAATTAAACAGAGCTCATTACATGCCAGGCAAGTAGTATGTAGTAGAGATCTCTCCTGCAGCCCAAGATACAGAGCCCTAGCCTAAGTGAGTCAAGCTGAAAGGTGCTCTCCTGTTGGTGTGTAGTTCCTGTCAGGTATTCAGAAGAGGAAATGGAAGCATGGCAGACAAACACTGCAGAGAGAAATCTGTCCACTGTTGCCTGCACAAGCATGTCACTTCAGTCCTTTGTCTCTGGGCTCTACCATCCAAAGGTCTCTCTCTCTCTCTCTCTCTCTCTCTCTCTCTCTCTCTCTCTCTCTCTCTCTCTCTCTCTCTCTCTCCCCCCCCCCCTGTCTCTTTCTCTGTCTCTCTCCTAGCATGTTAAAACAAAAGGAGTGTTCAGGTACCTACACTGAGAATGAAAGAATAAGTATCCCTGTTTCTAAGCCAACAGGCTGGTTACATAACCTCTATGATCACACTGTGACCTGGACCTCTGCCCTCAAAAATACAAAATGTCTGCCCAAGGAACCTCAAAACTCAGATCCATCTGTCCCCACATTTAAACAGCTCTGGGCCTTGCCTTCCCTTTCGAAACTCTTTTGTATTCATGTTCTGGTGATAAGAAAATGCTTAGTGCTAAAGGTCCTTTATGCTTGTGGGTAAGAAATAAGCATATTAGTATGCTACTCCAATTCATTAGGAAAATAAATTAAAGGATACTTAGAGTAGCTACATAACCTTCACAAAGCCCACTGCAGAGGCAAACAACCTAGACCACGCAGGATGCCTCTGAGGCGGGTCAATGTTCTGTAAAAAAGATGAGTTGTGCTGGGTCCAGGATGCAAAAGCAGCATGGTTTATCATTCACTCTTGCAGAGTGCTTTTGTATAAAGAAAACCATGAAATCTGTCTAAGAAAAAGAAATCCTGTGCCTATGAACAAATCTCATAATTTAGTCACTCTGGTTAACATAACAGCCACATAAAAACAAGCCTATGAGATAACTTCTAACCACCCCCCCCCCCCCGCCGCCCCTTCATGTTGGAAATGTTTGACCTATATCATGTTCAAGAAAGGGAAAGTGGATTACACAGACTATGCCAGGAATGTCACAGGTAATAAACTCTAGTTCTAGTAAAAAGATATACTATTTTTTATGCTTGCTTAGTTTTAGGGAGAGGAAAAGTAGACCAGCCTGCTTTAAGTGACCGGAATTCTAAGCCTAGTACCATCACACCAGACAGCATGCACTGGGGAAGGTCTTAGATACCTTGTCAGACCTCATATGTCCCTTCCTTAATATGGGGTAATAACCACCCCTCAAAGTCACCATTTCGTTAAGCAATTATCGGAACCTTTCCTTCAGACCCCACAACAACATACGCCCATTGGGAAAAATCATCGCTGCATGCATACCACAGTGTCAGACTCTAGAGCAAGGCATTGGCTTCTGAGAGGAAGCCCAAAACAACACTCTTTCCCCTGTTTTCTAGGGACGCAGCACTTCAACAAGTTTAAATTAAACAGTTGGAAAAAAAAGAAAAGGAATTTGTACCTCACAGCACATTTCATCACAGCCACCTTTGTTCTCTTTAACAGTCAGGAAGAGCTCCACTCACAGAGAGATGAAAAAAGGAAGCCAAGCCTAATTCTGCTGCATGCCAGTTACTGAACTTTAGTCAACTTTCACAGATGTAGTCAAATCTTCCAAACTCAATCTGTTTGTCTTTATAATTGCGCAAAGAGGTACTTTTTTTTCAATGAATTGTTGTAGGGTTCAGATGAATTGCTTAACAAAATGTTTTAACACATTAGCAATGATTACTCTCGGTTAGCACATTCTTGTGTGATTTCCTCCATTGAATTGCTTTATAGTTCAACTTTCTGAATCTCAGTCATGACGCATCAAAGCAACATAAAGACAGAGACACCTGCAGACACTTGCCTTCCAGCTCTGCAGCCCAGCCTTCCCAGCCAGGGAAGCTGAGCCTGTCGGTAATTATGACACTTGACAGACTAATTCTAGGCTACCATGACTATTCAAGCCACCAATCTAAAAGGAATAGCTGGCTTCATTGGAGCTCTACAAGCCACAGCTGAAAGATGGAATCACCACACTGGGCACGCTGTGCACCTAGCAGTCTCAGGGAGGCTGTCAGAGCACGGCTCAAGTTCAGCATCACACCAGGAAGAATTAGCCCTTTTGTGTCAAATCAGCATTTTGCAAAGATTATTAATCAACTGAAACAATTCCGAAGGAGCTGAGTAAGTAGGGAGTTCACAGGGAAGTCAGAACGACAGAAAAGAACAGGTCAGAATGAATCATCACTCAAGGTCCCTGACTTGCCACTTCCTCAAAAGACAGTAGCTCTTGGGTGACCAGTATCACTTAGGCACTCAGGGATGGATGGAATCAGAAGTGAGGGCAATGGGCATCTCAGAGATCTAACAATTTTGCACAAGTGTGAAGCTGAAGTGTAAAAGCCTCCAGTTGTAGAGATGAAAGGACTCACTCAAGAGCCCTGGGCTCTCTGCATCCCTCTGTCAACTAAGTTGGCTGCTTGATTCATCCCAGCCACCCTGACTTATCACTCCTTATTCATCCTTATGTCTATGAGGCATCTTAAGATTCTGAATCAGGATGTGTGATGGGTGAGTGGAAACTGGCAAGAAATAAAACTGAATGATCGTCTATGATCAAGATCATGAGAACCCCTGCTTCAGCCAGCTGTCATGCCTTGCTCTATCACTCCTGCCATTACTATTGAGATCTGACTTCTTTTTTTTTTTCCAATACATTTATTTTATTACACATGTATAGAACAAACTACATACAGCAGGGAGAACCATGTGACAATCATGAGTTCTATAAATGTTATATTCATAGTGGCTTGGCTATTTCTATTTGTCTAGCTTGAAGTAAACGTCTTTCCTGTCTTGTTGGGTCCAAAATTCTGAATGAAATTCAATATCTATGCTGTCTCACCTCTAATGACTTAACTTCTTTAAAAGATCTGACTTCTAACTTAGGGAAGAGGACAGGTAAATATTGAGCCATAGAAATTCAGGCACAAATCACACTATAATTGTTCTTAGTTTCTCAGCTGCTTCAAGTCTCTCTTTAATACAGTCCCTAAAGCAGGCATGTCTTCAAACTTCCCAGTGGCCACGATTATGGAATTTCCCTCTTACAACCAGAAATAGCTCCTTGCACCCTCCAACACTAGACAAAGCAGCTGTCACAGTGCACTTGGGTTGCAGTACTACAGAAGGCCTTTCCTTCTTGATTTCCAATACTTAGAACAACCCAAAGACAGCTGCTATAGCTCTGTTGGTACTATTAGGGGGCTACTGTAACTATTCCCAATGTGATTTAATGATACTGTACTTGGTATCATTAAATATATATATCAATAAATATATATTGATATATAAATATAATATATATATATATTATATATATATATATATATTAACCTTTTTCCAGAATCCCTCTGCGGCCCCAAACAATATGGGATTATTCTTTTCTACTCCTTTTTGTATGCTTCACCTATGATCTCTTGCTGGCTAGTGGCTTCCCCACCAGCAGGGGTGCTCTATTTGAAAGGTACCTTTAAGAGGTTGACCACAGCAGCATTGCCATCTGCTCAGCACAGTACACCAGACATGTTAACTCCAGACATGCCTTGTAGATAAGAATGGCCAATGTCTGCCTTCAGTGTCTAATATATTCTCTTCTTTCAATTTTAGTTTTCCTTAATTTACCTTTTTCATTCACATGTAAAAACAACACTAAAGGCTATAGTTACAATATAAATGTATTCATCTATTATATTTATATTTATATTCTATTATATGGTGATTATATTTTATTATATATTATGTGATTATGGCATTGTATATAGTATATAGTACATTATATATTTGATTGTATGCTATACATTAGATATATTACTATATAATACATAGTAATATAGTATATACATTATATAATGTATAAATATAAAATAATATATAATATGTTTATTATATATAATTGTACTATATAACTTTTATAGAATAAATATGATAATGAAAATAAACACTATATTATTATTCAAAATAGATTTGATGACATCTATTTAATCAAGGTCTATTTGGTACTACAGTAAATGGATATTAACAGAAAGCAAAGATTCCGTACAAAAAGCTACCTATGTTTAAGTTAATAGCTGTATTATGCACTGGGCTTATCCACAGTGTCACTAGCAAGCTCAGAGACTGGGAACAAGCACTCGGCTCAGACTCTTCCTGTCGCACGCCCTGGCACTGAAGAAGGAACCGCACATAGTCCTCTGAAGATATTTTCAGCTTGCTCCTAACTCTCCGTGGAAATTAATGGCCCCCAAATCTCACATCTGTTTTGATTTGTTTCTGAATTTACTAAATTGTTTTTCACAACCTGAGATGAACTCATTTAGGACGGGCACACAGGGACATGTGAATATCTACTAAGCTATTTCTATTATAAGAGATGATAAAAAAAACTGTTCAACCTTTCATAATGTGCTAATTATTATTCAACAAATAATTAAAACACAGTGTCTTCCCTGGAGTCAGACAGGAAAAGAATCTGTAAAAAGTCAGGTAAAGGAAGATGAATGCACAATCAAGATGTCAGAGAGGGGCGATCACTTCTGAATATCTTTAGGGAAAAGCTTGAAGTGGCCTGTGAAGAAATGCACATTTGGAAGGGAAATGAAGCCCTCAGGGCAAGTGTGCATGAGTGACTGAAAGGAAATGGACAAATCTGAGAAGCAACCTCTGCACCTTCAAGAGTAACTAAACTCTGGCCCAGGAGGAAACTTGGCAAAGAACACCCCTTGAAGCTTTAGGAGTGCCAATGTTTTTATGTACTCTCTGAAATATTGTCTATTGATGTAACTATTTTGATGATACCCACCTCCCTCAACTCCCCTTAGTGCCTGCCATAGTCAAGGTCTTAATGCTTTAATAAAAACCATGGCCAAAGCAGTTTGTTTCAGCTTACAGTTCAACAGCGCAGTCCATCACTGAGGGTAGTAAGGACAGGAAGTCAAGCAAGGCAGGAATGTGGAGGGACAATGCATACTTATTTCTCATAGCTTGTTCAGCTTGCTTCTTCATATACCCAAGAACAACCTATACAGGGCAGGCCCCATCCACAATGAGCTCGACCCTCCCACATCAATCACTAAGAAAATACAGTACAGACTTAACTACAAGCAAATCTTATGAAGGCATTTTCTCAGTTGAGATTCCATCTTTTCAAATGATTCTAGCTTGACATAAAACTGGCAACACAGTGCCCCACTCCTCCCAAATCCAATTTTTCCCTTTTCTTTTCTTTTTCTTTTTCTTTTTATTTTTATTTTTTACTGTAGTTAATAGCCCCTAGTCCAATTAGTGTGCCCCAATCCTGCAGGGGATGGAACCATCCACTGTATACCAGTGCCTACTCTCCTTTGGGGAAAAAAGAGTGACTCTTCCTCCCTTGCCAGACATTAACCCTGAACAGCTTCTAAGCTAGACCTGGGGTGGGGCCTCAATGGCCCCTCCCTTAACCTTGCTGAAATTTTGAGATGCTTGATCTGGGGCAGGTCTTGAGCTGGTGAACCTGGCTGCTGTGAGTCAGTGTCCCTCTGACAGCCATGTCAGGTCCAGAAGTCAGCATTTCACAATTTCCCTCAGTTGGCTGTTTATTATTTAGACCTTTTTGCCTCCTCTCTTGTGTTGTTCTCTGAGCCTTGCTTTTTAATCACAAAAGCAACTATGGCCAAGAATGGAGATCTAAAGAAGCTCAGGATGACGGAACTGGCACAATTAAAGAACTACTGAGTGAGGTCCTCCTAAGTGTGAGGTCCCACTGGGAGTTACCATGCTAAGAGCTGCTGAGCTGACCTTGCCCTCCAGCTCTTTGTAGTCCATAAAAAGGTAAAAACAAAACAAAACAAACAAACAAAAAAACTAAACTAATGATGCCCTCAGGAGCCCTGATTCATGGCAGACTATTCACAGCTATCCAGAAAGAAATACTCAGGGGAGCAGAGGAAAAGGGGATAGCGGCTCATCATGCTCACACTGCGCACACAAGCTTTCCTCCTTCAAAAAGAGGGCAGTGTTACCAGGGTCCTTTATTAACTAAATCAACAGTAAAAGCAGCTTCTGAAGCAAGGATCTAAATGACAATGAGAGCCAGCCAGGAAGAGAAAACAAAGGAGCAACCCAGACAGGTGTTAGTAAAGGGACAGATACAGCCACCCCCATAGGGCCTGATGACCTTGGGAAAACAGGTTACACCAAAGCCACTCTGGAAGCATGCCATCAGCACCATCTCACTGCCCCACCCGCAGGATTCAGATCCACTAAGCCACCAGTGCACCCTCTGCTCATGGGTGTGCATTTTCTGCACATGCGCTAGGTGGCTCATAAAGGGAATGCCTCCTATTCCCTGCTCTCGCCTTCCCTCCTGTGTCTCCAGAGACTGTCTCCATACCCCCTTCCCTAAATAAACCTCTTATGTGGATCTGCCCCTGCTTCCGTTTCACCATACAGCTCCTCCACATACGTCCTAATAACAGAGGCCACACCAGAGGCCTCCACAGAGATGGGGGTGGGGCTGGAGGCGCAGTGTAGGCTGAACAATGAGGAAAGGAGGAACTCTCCTGGGGAAGACTTCTGATGTTACTGTAAGTCACTACTGAGCTTTCATGGAAGCACTGGTCCAATACAATCTGCATCAAAAGAAGTGGGAGGCTAGAAATCAAATTGCTTAGCTGAGCACAGTGATGGTGCCTGGGAACAGGATGACTGAGGAACAGATTCAGACTTTAGGGAAATTTTGTTAGGAGAATTATGGAAATGGACATGCTAATGAATTGGACCCTCTGACATAACCAGGGAGCTAGCTATCCCAGGAAAGTGGTGGGTTCTGAAGAACCTACTGAAAAGAAAAGAGGGAAGAGAATGTACAGCGAAGAAGTAGAAGCTGGGACTAGAAACACCCAGTATAGCTGAGAATCTCTCTCCCAGGAAGGATATGCCTACAGACACACATAACCTCAAATATTATTAGGGATCCTGTGGTGCTTTGAATGAGAATGCCCCCCATGGGCTCAATCATGTTTGAATGCTTGGTCCCTGTTAGGGAACTGTTAGGAAGGATTAAGAGGTGTGGCCTTATTGGAGAAGATGTGTCACTGGGAGTGGGCTTTGAGGTTACAGAAGCCTGCAACAGACTCAATCTCTCCCTCTGCCTCTCCCTCTCCCTCTCTCTTTCCCTCTCCCTCTGTCTCTCCTTCTCCCTTTCCCTCTGTCTCTCCTTCTCCCTCTCCCTCTCAATCTTCATCTCCCTACTGCTAGAACTCCAGATCTATGCCTGCCTTTCCCCCTCCCTGTCATGATGGTCATAGACTAACCTTCTGAACCTGTAAGCAAGATCCCCATTAAATGATTCCTTTTGTTTCATCACAGCAATAGAACAGTCACTAAGAGAGCCTAAGGTATTAAACACAATTATCTCTAAAGCCAACATCTCTCTGTAATGGTAGGAACATAGATCAAAACCTTGGTCTATGGTAAAAACCAAGTTACTGATTTTCAGCAGAAGCCATGAGTCCTTAAACAGCCCCAGTTTTATAAAGTCATTGAGTTAGCCATGAAGTTGGTCCCATTGGAATGCTTCTTTTTCTCTAAAGTAGGGACATTTAAAGTAATAGCCCATCAGCTTATCTACGCTGGGAGTAGTCAAGATGATTCAGCCATTGTGCTGCTTTCTTTAAGGCTGACTTTACAGAGACGGCTATGCAAGGACTGGTCTCTTGAGGGAGCATCAATATTCAGAGGCTTTAAGAGCTCATCACCTTAACCAATGTGCTATTCCTGCCATCTCTGCTAGGGGAGGATATGATTAACCAAAGGTTTTTCACCAATACGGCAGTTAAAATACTTTGGTTCTTCAAAGTCTTTCAGGAGAGACAGTAGTCTCATGTTGAATGAACATACAGACATGATTATTAAGTAATCAGACCCTACATAGTCAGGATTTCATAAAAACACTTTGTATCAAGGACAAAAATTTTATGTATATGGTTTATTAAGGTAGAATACTGCACTATGTATGACAACACTGGTCCATTTTTTAAAACAGTGCTAAGATATAAAAAGAGACTGGCAGATCCCTATGGGAATCATGCTATGCAGTTCATTTAAGCAACTAAGGAGATATTGAGCAACAACAAGTAAATAAACCCTTCCAGCCACAATAGTAGCTAGCTTTATAAGATATTCTCACTGAGTCATAGTGATAAAAAATCATGGAAGTAACAAACCACTTTCAGGTTGGATTTAAGTCCTACTAATATGACGAAACCCATACTTGGCACCATTATCAGACTAAGAAACTATTAGTTGTCAGGTTCTCCCTAGGGAGAATCTGTTACTATTATGATACAAAATGACTATAGTTTAAGCTGACCCCTAATGATTTAACATGATATTCATAGATCAATTAATCTCTCATTTCTCACTTGAGAAGCTTCTGTTTGCAGTAGATGCTGATTAACACAGTGACCCATAACTAGCTACTGAGCAGAGAACTAGAGATTACAGAATACTCAGCTCTAAAGTAAACATATATGCTGTGTCCCTCTCCAAAGGCTCAGAAATCATTGTAGAAGAGAAATAGAAAGCATGTGTGAGCCTAAAGCAAGTGCCTATAGAAAAACATTATCCTGATCCTTCTTTTTCAGCATTCTCCCATACTTCTCTCGCCTAGAGTCCCAATAGGATGTCCCCACATCTATCCTAATTTTTTGGTAAATGAAGACTTTCATGGGACATGCCCCTTGGGCTAGTGTCCGATTATAAGTGATTATATACCATTTGAGTCTTTCTGCTTCTGGGTTAACTCATTCATTATGATCCTTTCTAGTTCCATCCATTTGTTCACAAATTTCTGAAATCCCTTGCTTTTAATAGCTGAGTAGTATTCCGCAGTGTAAATGTACCACAGTTTAGTTTCTTTATCAATTCTTCTACTGAGGGACACTTAGGCTGTTTCCAGGTTCTGGCTATTATGAATAAGGCCACTATGAACCTGGTTGAGCATATGTCCTTGTTGTGTGGTGGAGCATCTTCTGGGTATATTCCAAGGAGTGGAAGCCTTATTCTCAGTTTTCTGAGATAGCACCAGATTGATTTCCAAAGTGGTTGTACAAGTTTGCATTCCCAACAGCAATGAAAGGGTGTTCATTCTAGGATCCAGAGGGTCTTAGAAACCTGCAAGAAGAACATTACAATGGGCAGATTGGGCCAGGGGTCCTGCACAAACTATGGCACCAGCCAAGGACAATACATGCAGTAAACTTCAAACCCTTACCCAGATCTACCCAATGGACAGGACATTCTCCACAGTTGAGTGAAGAGCAGGGATTGACTTTCACACGAACTCTGATGCCCCATATTTGACCATGTCCCGTTGATAGGGAGGCCTGGTGGCACTCAGAGGGAGGATAGTAGGCTATCAAGAAGAGACTTGATACTCTATGAGCATGTAGAGAGGGAGGAGGTCTCCCGCAGTCACAGACCTAGGGGAAGGGAATAGGGTAAAAGGAGGAAGGAGGGAGAAAAGGGAGGATACAAGAGATGGGATAACAATTGAGATGTAATATGGATAAATTAATTAAAAAAATAAATAAATAAAATCCTTGAGATTTAAAAAAAAGAAAAAGAAAAACATTATCATCTGGGAACATCAGGGAAGCTGCATGTATGAACACAAAACAGTTGCATCACATGTAAAAAACCTGTTTAAGGCCAAGCCAGACCAAAAACTAGCATGGAGATAAGGGGGTATACACTCCTAGCCCAAGCTAAGAAGTTGTTGTCAATTCTTAGCTGTTGGCAGATAAACAGTAGTTTTCTCTACCATTGTATGCTGCCACTTTTCAGTGGAAGACCATACACACAAGAGTGTTTGAGTAGTACAAATTAGTCATGAAGGATTAACAAAAAGAAAACGAATACACAGTTGGGTGGACAGAAGAGGGGATTAATTAGTGAAGAGTTGGGCAAAGGGAATGAATATAATCAAAACACATTGTATGAAACTATCAAAGAAAATATCAATAAAAGTGCCTTTAAGGTGGGAGAGTCTAAACTTGAAACCATTTAATTTTTATTTCCTACAGACTTACCAGCATCTTTCAAAGGGTCAGCACCAGTGGCAGGACCAAAGTCGCTAAAACAATCGGGGTGGGAGGCTCTTACTTTTAGCAGGTGGTAAAACAAAGTAAACAAAAACAAAGATTTTCATTGAAGGACTGACTGTTTCTTCGAAAAGAGAATTTAAAGAGTCTAAACCCAAAAGCTTTTCTCAAACAGGATGCTCAAAGATTTCACTCAGGAAAAAAGAACATTGCCAAAGCAAGTAAGGTTCGAAAGATCTGAGGAAGAGTCTATAGAGTCTGCCATGAAAATCACATTTCTGCTTAATAGGACCATGGAGTAGCCAAGCTCTACAGCTGAGCAGGGAGCAGGAAGACAAACAGGCATACCTGGTACTGGAAGATATAGTTAAGGATTTGATGGTTTCAAGGACAAATTAGAAAAGCAGGAAACACAGAAACTGCTACTTTTTTTTTACTGTCATTCTGTGATTTCCATATTTGCCCAAACTCCCTGTCCCTACAGGTGATCCTAGAAGATCACCAGGGATTGTTAATGTCAAGCCAAGTAGAGTATGGTTCAATTAATCTAAGTAGTTGTGCAGACTCTCTGCAGCCTCAAGAAAATGCCCAAAATGCAGAAAGCAAAGTGAAATGTGAGACACAGAGAGTCAAACACTGGGTGTTCTGATACTCATGTGTTCCAACACCTTGCTGAATTTTACTGGCTGATTCTGACTTTCTCTAAAGCCATCTCAGCAATACTCCTGAAACACTGTACCTAACCTCATTAATATCTTTATCAACCCAAACAGTGTTCTCTCGTATGTGTGTGTGTGTGTGTGTGTGTGTGTGTGTGTGTGTGTAAAACATTTCTTCCCAATGGAAGCATCAGAGGTAAAACTTAGATATACTTTGGTTGTACTCTTGCAGAGTTAGTCCAAGGTGAAGTCGTATTGATTCCTTGGCAAAATACATCTGTTGAGGAAAATTCTAGTTCATCCAGCAGGCAGATAAAAAACAAAGGTGATGTAGACTCTTTAATTTCAATTTGTACTATGTATTGTTTTGCAAAATTATGTTTCACTTAGAAAAACTATATAGGCTTTAGACTTGGGTATCTGTAATTGGGCTTTTGTATGCTTCCTCTGCCTTTTGTGGCAGGGTTCGAGACAGGGTCTCTCTGTGTTAGCCTTGGCTGTCCTGGACTCAATGTGTAGACCAGGCTGGCCTTGAACTTGCAGAGATCCGCCTGCCTCTGTCTCCGAGTGCTGGGATTAAATGCAGGCACCACCATGCTCTGCCTTTAAAGAGACTAACAGCCAAGAAAAAATCTGTCTGGTCACCAGCAAATGCTAGATGTCCATTAGGAGGTCAAATAAGCCTCTCCTGTTCTCTGCCTCTGTCCTCATATTTCAGTCTTACCCTTTCTCATCTATCACATATAAACTAAATGTTATCGACACTCATGAGACAAACCCAAAGCACCAAATTACAAAACCTCATATAAATGAGATCTAAAATAACTGTCAATCATTGTTACTGTCAAACATTGATATCATACATTTTACCATTATCACTAGTGGCAATGTTATTATCAATCATCTTTTTAAACAATCAATATACATGTATTAAAAATCCAAAGGAAAAATAAAATAAGAGCGATACCATGTAGAAATGAACAGGTGTAAGCCTATTACCTATTACCTAACACTGAAAAGGAAGAGCCTGATGGATATGAATTATAAGTGAAGGTTTTGATTAATTCATCCAAGAGAACCAAAATTCTCAAACAGTGAAGAAAGGTGTTCAATTTTGCTGGTAAAAATATCAATATCACAACCTTCATGGACTATAGGGGGGGTATATTTTTCTGTTGATTTAGCTTTTCATTAGAGAGACAGACAGACAGAGAGACTTCAAGCAGGAAGATGTTCAAAAGCTTGGCAGTTACCGTCACCACAGGTTCTCCTATTTTCTGTCAAGTAGTGGGAAAGGTAAAATAAAATGATTCATTATTTAACTGAATCAACTACTTTAGAACACAGATTTCTCAACTTAATTCTAAAATTTAGTTTAAATCATTCAAACAGAAGAAGAGGCGAGGAAGAAAAGACATCACATAGACTTACCTAGACCTCAGTCACTGCACTGAATGCCAGCTGCATCAACTACAATCAAGCAAATGTTTATTATATACTCAATATGTGCCAGATAGTATATTACCTCGTTTAATTCTTAGAATAGTTTTTAAGTGGCTGGTATTACTAGTTTCTATTTGCATGGAACTAGGGCACAGAGAAGTTGAAAGACTTGCCCATACCACAAAGTACATACGTCACAGAGAAGGAATGTTAATCCTGGCCTGGAGGACTTCACAGAAGATCCTCTCAGTTAAATAAACACTCCTAGCCCATGCAATGAGGGGGCTTTAATCTTGAGCACTGTTCCAGCATGTCCTGGGAAACAGCACCTCTTTGTTTCTCAATAATCCAGCAGTTTTAGACTAATCTGGTTTACAAGTCATAATGAAATGCCCCCAAAGAGGGGTAAGCACCATGCAGAAAGCGTAGCTGGCCAAAGTGTAGAGCCTCTTACAAGTTCTTCAAATGGAGGTAAGCGCACTTCAAAAGGTCATTAGTCAACAAGCACTCCAGCAAGGGGCTCTAGAACAGGCCTATGTGCAAAGGGCATGGTCCCTAGCCTGGGGTCTTATTGGGAAGTAGTGAGACTTTTAAAAGAAAGGCAGAGCCAGGCCTGGAAAAGCTGAGTCACTGTGGTACACCTGATAGGACTCTCACTTCTCTCTTCTTTCTAGAGTTTGCACTCATCAGTAGGACAAATGAGCCACAGCAGCACAAACTGCAGCTCTCCATCCATGGCATTTCCTCTGCTGGCTATTTTGCACCACCAGAGGCCAGGTGCCCCTTCAGGTTCTGGGATATCCCAGCCTCCAGATCCACCCTGCAGGCAGCTATCTTCCAACAGCCATATGTTCTCTCTCCCTTCACAAACTGAAAAGGAACCAAGTTAGTAGCAGCGAGTTGACTGAAACACCTCAGAGATTTTGCACTCTGGCAGGGGAGAGACAACAGGCCAATGTGTCATCACTTTTGACATAAACCATGAGTGCCCTGAATTCACAGTGGGCAAGACAGTAGGTAAGGCTTTAATTTCAGGAAAGCTTGCTGAGAAATAGGGCCTGTGGGATGTTGAAGATACGTATCCATATAAATATATAAATATATATATGAAAATTTAAGGAAGTAATGAAAGTTTTAAAAAAAAAGGCAATATAGAGATAAAGAGGGAGGGAGAGCAGAAGGAAGGGGCACCGTAAACAACAGAAGCTGAAGACACAGGATATGTATAAGGGCCAAAGAAACAAAATCCAATTCCTGTTTACACTTACTGCACAAGAACTACAAGAAAGATATGGCTGCCATGGTCTGTTCTTCTCTTCCTTCAGGGTGTTTCCTCACAAATATCCACATAATGTTAATATAATATGGAAAATAAAACCGTGAATTTTTTTAATAATCTGAAGCATTTTATCTTTTCCCCAGTTGCCAAGCAACACACTTTTGCTCTGATAAGATCTGAGACCTTGATCAACATCCTGAGTTGACTGGAAGGAATGTAGGAAGAGAATCCTGGGATATCAGAATAAAGTCTTAAAACTAAACACATGCACACACACACACACAGAGGCACACGCATGCACACACATGCACATGCACACATACATAGACACACATACACACACAGACATGCACACACACACATACACACAGAGGCACACACATGCACATGCACAGACACATGCACACATACATAGACACACATACGCACACACACACACACACAGACATGCACACACACACACGAAAGTAAAGAGAAACAAAAGATGCAAGCTCATATCAAATCATTGGATCTTTATCCTGCAAGCAACAAGCCATAGACCCTGAGCTGTAGGAGCATCCTGTGTGGAGCAAGAAGTACTGTGCACAGCTAGCTGCTCAGGGTGCTGCAAACTTACAGCAACACAGCAATGTTGCTGTTACCACAGCAGCTGCAGTCCTCTCATTTGTGATACTGGCACGGTACTAATAACTGGGTAACTGCATAAGCAAAGATAAGCATCTGTGACCTCTGAACCCTGTGCATCTATAATCGGACACAACATCTAACACTACTCTTGTTTTATTTTTTTAGTTTTCTAATTTTTAAAAAGATATTTTATTAATTTATTCATAATACATCTCAATTGTTAAAGAAACTAAGGCACATTCCAGTAACTTCCCACAAGACCAGTAAGCACCAAGCTTTGAGGTTTAACTCTGGCCTGTTTAACCCCAAATCCTAAGGTTCAAACACAGCTTCGGTGGGACATGCAATCTAGAGATGGGAGACATTATCTATTCTGCCTCTTAGAAGGCAATCACATGTGGAATGTTGCCCAGTTCTATGTAGAACACTTTAATAGGGGGCACCAAGTTTATCAACACAGATTAAGTTTGCGAAGGAAAATTGAATACCTGGGATATATCAAGAATGTTCTGTGGGGCTTAATCAGAACAGAGGACTCAAGTGAGGGTACCTTAAATAGCTTTATACAATAAAATGTTTTAAACAAAAAACACAAGATTTACTCTACAATGCTACTATATTTACTCTTTGAAATGACTGAAGGAGTAGAAATAAGCAGATTCCAAAGTGAGAGAGCGCATGAATCCAAAGAAGAACATCACACAAAGCCTGTTGAAAATAGAATTAATCTAATTTATTAAATAATAAATTAAAAATAAAACAAAATCCCAGAACTGAAGTGTCTTACCTGAAGACTGGCCAGTGACCCCCTTGATGACACAATGAGCACTAGGAGTGCTGAACTGGAGGTTAGACCAGACCATTATGAAAATCCCATCTGTTTTAGGAGCCCATCATTTAAAATTTATATGTTTATACACATTTTATTTAGTTCGTTGATGATTTTAAATACGTATATAACACATACTGATTGCTCTCTCCCTCCCTCTCACTTTCTCATCTCATCCCTACCACCACAGCCTTTCTCCCCTTCTAGGCTCCCAGTTTCATAATGACTCATTTAGTTTAAGCCAGGTCCATCATCTGTGTGACCAGAAAGTTGATGGATTGAGAGTATCCTATGAGCCTGGAGGGGTTTTCAAGTAGGTACACAGCCAAAGGCAATCTCAGTCTCTCCCTCTCCCTGTCTCTGTCTCTCTGTCTGTCTGTCTGTCTGTCTCTCTTTCTCTCTCTCTCTCGCTCTCTCGCTCTTTCTCCCTCCCTCCCTCCCTCCTTCTCTCTCCCTAAATATATAGTAATAAATCATTCAGCAATAAGAGGTAGAGCCCGGAGCCTCTCCCTGACCACTGTGTCACCCATGCCTGGCTGCTGCTGATTCCATTCCTGTGGAATCCAGCCCTGGCATCCACAGTTGCTGAGTGTCTGGTCACAGTGGCTGTGTCACTACCAGAGGGTGTCATTTCACAGCTCTTCTCCATATCTTACAGCTCTTGCATTATTTCAGGCCACTCTTCTGCAGTGTTCTGAGATTTAGGTAAGAGGATACAAGCATTTCTTTGGGGCTGAACACTCGTCTTCTTTTATAGCCACAAGTCTGTGCATTCAGTTCCATTCATTAGAAAGAAAGGCTTCTCTGTTTAAAGCTGGGAGTAGCATTTCGGCATAAACATCAATATTTAGAAAGCAGCTTTATACTATTTTAATTTATTCAATCTACCTTCACTCTGTGTGGTACTGGATCTCTTTATTAACAAAGCATAAATATAACAATAATAGCTAAGAAATGGCAGGAAGATGGCTGAAGCCAAGCTTACCCAAGCAGTAAAAATTTAAAACAGGTGGAAATACAAAAGTAAAGTTTTAAAACCGTAAATTGTTTCAAATCAGATCTAAAAACCTTTCACCTCTGAATACAAGTGTGTGTGTGTGTGTGTGTCAATGTGTGTGTCTGTGTGTATGTGTGTGTGTGTGTGTGTGCTCTATAAGGTCACATCTACACAGTGCATTTTAATCTTTGTTCATTGCAGAAATTTGCTAACCATACATCCCATAAGTATATCAACCTTTCCTATCTATCTTGAACAGAGAACAACTAACTCTCTTCCAGTTAAAGCAGCTTCAGGGCTCAATTTTTACCCAGGGCCTTTGATCTTAATTCATCTTCCCATCTGCATCTCATGACAGATGTTGATATAGTTATATCTGACTAATACAGTGATCAAACTAATGATCTTGATTCCACTGGCCTCATCCTCCTAATAAATACGCTAAGCCAGCACTTATATCATAACAAAAAGAAAAAACTGAAAGAGAAAATGTAGGGAAGAAAGACAAATCATGTGCACTGCTGGTGGGAAGATAAACCCATCAGTCACCTCAGAAAATAGAAGTTTCTCACAATGTTATTTACAGATTATAAGGCTGACATATTGAAGTTGAATGGGAAAAAAATCATGCAACACATGTATTTCAACACTTGGTTGCCAGTTCATGGAGCTGTTTGCAGTAGTTACAGAACTCCCAAGATCCTTTAGGAGGTGAAGCCCTGATGGATTAAATACACCACTGGAGGGGTCTGTAAGAGTTTATAGCCTGACTCTATTTCCTGCTCATGTATGTACCTGCCTGCCTGCCCGCCTGCCTGCTTGCCTGCATAAAGTGACCAGCCAGATTCCTGCTCTTGGTACATGCCATTACACTTCCTCCACTGTGTTTGTTTCCTTTTTATTTGTCACAAACCTAAACATAAGGAGAGGAAAAATTTTTTAGGAAATGTCTTTTAGAAAAATCTGTGAGGTAATGTCTTGTTTGTTTAGTGATTGATGTGGGAGGACCCAGCTCAATAGGAGTGGTGCTATCCCTGGGTAGGTGGTGCTAGATTATACACAGGCTGAGGAAGCCATGGGGAGCCAGCCAGTAAGAAGCACCCTTCCTCAATGGCTTCTGCTTCAGTGCCTGTCTTCAGATTCCTGCCTTGAATTCCTGTTTTGACTTCCCTCAGTGATAGACAGTGACCTGGAACTCTAAACTAAAATACACTCTTTCCTCCCCAAATTCCATGTTGTTTTGCCACAGCAATAGAAATCAAATTAGGGCACTGACCAATATAGAATTTAGACCTCAAGAACTGTAAATCTAAATAAACTATTCCTTTTGGGTTTTTTGTTTGTTTGATTGATTGATTTTTTTGTCATGGTCTTTTATCATTACAGGAAACTAGGCCACATGAGCTAGCACTTCGATTCTTAAATATTTATCCAAGATTATGGAAACATTTCTGTACAATATTTATAGTGGCAATATGCCTTATAGCCAAAAATTAGAACAATCTAATGAACCATCAGTTGAAGAAGAGAGTCTAAAAACCTGATAGATATATACAATAATATATCATTCATCAATACAAAAATGTGGCTGATACAAGCTAAAAGACGGCTATATGATAAAAAACAATTCTGATAGCCACAAAAGACTATAGATCGTATGATTCTATTTGTAGTAAACGATTATAGTAAAAAAATTACTGAGACAAAAAGCAAAAGCAAATTAGTAGTTTCTTTGACGAAGTTTGGAAATAACTATTAATAGGTATATGATTCAATAAAAATTATATTTTAATTATATATGTTCTAAAATTATTTGTAGCCATGTTTTCACAGTTCTGGAAATATACAATAAAAGCACTGAACTCTGTGTTTTTGAGATATGCTCTTCTATATAACATAGACTGACCTTAAACCCATAGTGATCCTCCTTGACCAAGTGATGAGGTTACAGGCACTACCGCATAGCCTAGATTAAAGCATATGTTTTAAATGGTTAGATTTTATAATACGTAATATAAATATTAAATAAATAGACAGAAGACCAGAAGTAAGGGGATCCAGCAGCCTAACAGTACCACTAACAGTTACAGTGTGTCCTGGAAAGAATCATTTGCAGAAGGACAAAGGTCTATCTTTTCACCTCTTACCAATGGAAGCATTCCAAGTATGTGTATGCTCAGAAAGGATAACAGTGATGGTCAGAATACCAGAGAGGGCCATTTTAACTGACTAAATATGGAAGCAAGTTCCCCTGTGGTCTGTCTGAGTACAAAAAATGTTGGGTTATAATTACACCTTAGCCAATTTTTCTTTGATACAATTGGCTGTCCTATTAAATAGTAATTACTGTATCAAAGACTGAATATTTTCAATGGATGAAATTGAGATATTATAATCAATTTGCTTTTCAGGATTAAACAGTACCATGATTTACATACTATAATCTAGAGCCAAAATACAACCTGCTGTCTATGTTTGCAAATAGTCATGTGTATTCATTCATGTATTATCTCTCTGCTTTGTGCAGTGTAAAATGGTGATGACAGAGATACACAGAATGCAAACTCTAAAATATCTATAATCTGGTCCTTTACAGAAATACCTTGGTGAACCCTCTCTAGAAAAATATTAATGAATAAAAATTCATCCAAACAGCCACTCCTTCAAAGCATTCTCCTCACCACATAGTTCATGTCTTAGTTGTCTTTATCATTGTTCAACCTGTCACTCCTGAAATTTACCACAGAGCTATTAGGGCTGGAGTGTATACATGTGGGCATCACTGAAGTGTATACATGTGGGCATTACTTGAGTGTACACATGTGAGCATCACTGGTGTGTATACATGTGAACATCGCTAGAGTGTATGTGTGTGGGTTTCACTGGAGTGTAAATGTGTAGGCTTCACTGGAGTATATATGTGTGGGCATCACTGGAGTGTATATGTGTGGGCATCACACCTATGGAAAACTTTTGTATTCGTGGGTAGTTAGGTTGCTATTTGGAACTGCAATGACAAATCACAATAGGGAAAACTGCCATTTTTAATCAGGGACATCTCTGAAGTAACTCAGCTATGATTCCACAAAGCATGTAAAATGTCTTTAAAAAGCAATGAGTTCTAAAAGGAGTTTGAATAAAGACAGCATCTTTCAAATAATTGTTGATCCTCCTACTGTCACTATTTTGAAAAAACAGGCTCATTTGGATGTCTAAATTCTAGAGTATTGAGTAAATCTGTCTCTATTTCCCAGTCACATCTCAAATTGGAAACTTCAGATACATACGTTATCAATCGGTGGGAAAATGTAGCTGATGTGCCGCTGAATATTATGTTCCAGGAAAACAAATTTACAAAGACATTAACTCTCTGTAGTTCAGTCATCCATAATGGGTTCTCTAATAGCAGAAGAGCTTGCACGTCACCTTCCCTGACTAGGTCCAGAAATACATTCTTCTATTTAAAAAAAAAATGAAGTGTTCCAGCCCAGCACCCTAACAGGGAATATTTCTTCTTCATAGCTAAACATAAAAACAAGAGGTTCTATATTTCAGTGTTTTGCTGAAGATGGTGATTTTTGAAGTCATGAATCATTTTATGAGTAACCAAACATCATGCTTGTACCTTAAATATAAAATCTCAATTAAAACATCAATTTTACAATTATAAAAATAATAAATGTAAGCAAAGACACTTATCTTTCCAGGTGTATCAAATAAATGGCCAACTTTAGTCATCTTGATGCACACTCCACTGCTTAGATTCACATGTGGTTCACAAACTCACAATACCTTGGTTGTTGATGGTTTTATGTCAAGATCAACCTTGCACATGAACAGATTTTGTTCTTGAGTGGCCACCTGTTGAATCCAGCCTATCTCAGACTTTTCTATATAGTTCATCTTTTATTCATGAGCTAGTGCTTTGCTATGGATATACCAGGAAATAAAGTCAAGAAAGCACAGAACCACAGA
Source organism: Acomys russatus (assembly GCF_903995435.1). Lineage (NCBI taxonomy): Eukaryota > Metazoa > Chordata > Mammalia > Rodentia > Muridae > Acomys > Acomys russatus. Next base: position 2,249,753 of record NC_067158.1, on the reverse strand, counting down.
AAATACCAAGAGAATTAGAATTTTTAAAGTGATGTTCTCATAAATGATAATTTATTTTGAAAAGAGAATGGACGTGGTCCAATCTAGTACTTCGACCTGGATGGAAGGAGGAAGGCCTTTGGAGGCAGTGCAAATCAAGAGCCCCATATCCTTAGCCAACTATATATATTTTCTTCCCCTCCAGATGTGAGGGAAAATATCATTATACGTTATTTTTAGAAATGTGAAAGCAATAAAAAAGTGGAGATCAACTTCCACTGCTATTTTGTTAGGTAAAGCCAGTCACAGTGAGCTTTTAGACCATCCATTTGTGGTTTGTACTATCATTAAGAATACTGACATTTCTATGTGCAATCTTCCGGAATGCCATTTAGCTACTGAGGAAAAAAAAAAAATCAAGTGCAAACTGCCTTCTCAGAAATGTCTGACCTGCTAAGCTGCCTGCAATGAATGGAATATTAAGTGATAAGGTTTCTGGAAAACAAACAGCCACTCCCTCTACACGGTTTCTGTCGCAGTTCTTGAAAGTATACTTTTTCTTTCTTCAGAATATCACTATACACATAAGCCATTTTAAATTGGCAATTGATTACAGAATAGCATTACACCTAATTCTCTGGTGGTGTTAATACTTTGGTACTTCATACTTGATAAGAAACAATTCCATTTTTTCAAAGACGTTATTTTACATTTATTCTATGTGTGTGAGTGTTTGCCTTTGTGGGTATATGTAAATGGAAGACTTCTAGCAAAAATAAGAAAAAATTACTAAAATGCAAAGGCATAAGAGAACTTTGTGGTATGAATGCAACTGAGCTCACAATCAGGAATCATGTGGGCAGGGGCTGGAAAGATGGCTCAGAAGAGCACTAACTGTTCTTCCAGAGGACCAGGGATCCATTCCCAGCCCCCACATCATCGTTCAAAACCATCTGCGAGTTCAGTCCCAGAGAATCCTACACCCTCTTCCGACCACCTCAGGCACTGCATGCACAAGTGCACAGACATATGCAGGCAAAACAACCATACAGGTTTAAATAAACATGTGAGTAGCAGGTGGGCAGAAGTAGGTGTCATTGGTAACAGAATGAGAAGATAGTTTGTGGGCTATTCATGTAGTAGGACATTATACAACTGCAAACATGTCCTGCACTAAGAGCCAAATGCTCAACAGTTTGGGGCCTGGAGAGCATATGAATGCTTCTGAGTGAGAGCAGCAGTGTTCTAACTGTTTGTGGACCACGAAATTTGAGTATCATGATTCTCACATTACATTTTTTTTTTAGATTTTTCTCAAATACCCTCTAATATTTAAAAATCGTCATATTTTGAGTCAAATAGAAACCAGCTCAGGAGTAGGTACATAGTCTGTAGCTTACTAATCCCTGCTATATAGCAATTTCTTAACATACAAAGTACAACTGCCTGTATGAGACCAAAGAAGCTTCTGCACAAGGCTGATGTTTAGAAATCAGCATGTTCAAAGAACATGCATCCTAAGTAGGCAAAATCATATGCTGATCACACAGAAAAATCACTCAACAAAACCTGACACCCAGTCTGTGTAAATACTAGGAAGAGAGCTTTCTCAAGTTAATATAGAATAGTTAGGGCTACAGAGATAGCTCTATAAACTGGCTTGAAAGCATGAGGACCCAAGTTCAAGCTCCAGAATCCTTGCAAAAATAGCCAAGCATAGTGGCATATGCCTGGAATCACAATGTGAGAAAGGACAAGGAGAGATGCCATGGTCCCTGGCCAGTCTGCCCAGCCTGCTTGGTGAGCTTCAGGCCATTGAAAGACCTTGTCTCAAAAATAAGAGTGTATGGCATCTGAGCGACTATACTCATGGTTATTCTCTGGCTTCTATGTATACATGCACAAACATTCATGTGCACGTGCACACATGTAGAAACAGAGAGAGAGTGAGAGACGGACAGACAGACAGACAGACAGACAGACAGACAGAGACAGAGAGATTCAACATTACCTAACCAGTAGTTCTCAACCTTCATAATGCTGCAAACATTTAATACAGTTCCTCATGTTGTGGCGACCCAAATCATAAGACTATTTTCATTGCTATTTCATAACTATAATTTTGCTACTGTTATGAATGGAAATATAACACTTTTGGAGACAGAGGTTTGCCAAAGGGGTTTTGGTTTCTTTGTATACTTAATTATGTAAATATGTTTTTGTTTTAATCCAAGTGTAGGATCTTAGTTCAGACTTTAGTTTGTCCATGGCTTATAATTGTCTCATATGAGGCATGATCTTTGACAGCTGGTAACAGCCTATCTCCCGAGACATGAAGATGGGCATGGCCTAAGACTCTGAAGAAAATTAAAAGCATGGAGAAAAAAAAGAGTGGCATGTGGTGGTAAAGTGAGGCTTGTAGCCGACTGGAGAAATCAGAGGCAGGTGTGCCAGATGGAGAGAAATATTTCAACCCAGTGGCTTGGAGGAGACCGCATGCTGCATTTGCTGTTGAGGAACATTTGTATTGCCCCAAAGAGCCCAGTTGACCCTAAACAGTTGGGAGAAGTAAAGGGGTTTAATCCCCAGAAAACATTCTTTCTCATGTCCAGGGTTAAGGGATTAATGGAAGGAAGATAGAGGTGTCAATTCCCCCAAATAAAATAGAGTTTAAAAAACATGCATCAGCAAGTGGCACTCAATGTGGCTGATAAGAAAGCAATCAAAACAGAATAGGAATAAGGGGAAACTGGGTTTCTGATGCTTTAGAGCAGACGGTAGGTTGTGAAGGAATGAATGTATGGTTTCAAGGTGTCAGCAAAAACTTTATAGTAGCTATGACGCAGGGTTCTCTCCTCCGATGCTCCCAGAATGGGTTTTCTGTTTTGGCTTTGTCGTCTTCCTGTATTCCATTTTTTAAAAAGTTGGAAGGATGACTGAACAATTAGAAAAGTTATAAGCGAATATGAAGGGGTTTGGGGAAAAGTGGATGAAATTCAAAAAACAGAAATGTCATTCAATTTTCTCCTATGGAAAGGAATGCAGAGCTGGCTGTGTAACTAGAGAGTTTATAGGCAGAGTTTAAAGTGCTTGGGAAGCAAACAGCATCCCTGGTAAAGTAAGAAAGAAAATGTTCGTACACATAACTAAGAATGGGAGCTCGCTGCTGCTCTTGCCTCCCACCCTGCTCCATGAGCTGTTGCTGCCAGGTGCTCAGAGCACCTGCATGCAATAGTGGCTGGGGAAGAAAGGGAAGCCTTACAGTCCAAAAGGGCTAGTCTTGCACCAAGTGCACCACTAGAGGAGTTGCCTGGAGCTACAGAGGCACCATCAGCCTTCCCACTCTTTGTACAAAATAGGCCTGATAATTATGCTGAGATGACATGGCATCCAATGGAAATGTCAGTCTTAAAGTGTTTTAAAGAGTACATTTTGCTGTATAGAATCTTCATTCATTAAACAAGTATTAAATTACTGGGTCCTACAAAATAGACTTATTCCCCGAGATTCAAAGGGATTGATGTCAGCTGTACTAGAAGCTGGTCAGCAGTTGCAAGGGTTATCGTGATGGAGGCACGAAGCCACAAAAATAGAACAACCAAATAAATCAAGAGGGATAAATATTGTTAAGATCAATTGCTTGGTTGGGTGTGTTATGCTACCTACAAGAACAACTCCAATCTAAGGACTTGGTAATAAAACAATGTCAAGTTGCAGCTTTAAGAGCTTGGGATATGGCTGAGCAGCTGGGGGCGGGGTGTGTGTGTCTGATCTACCTCACTCACTAAGGTAATGTAAGGTCCTGTGGAACCCTTTGCCAACTTCTTACAGAGATTGAATTCAGCTATAAATAGAGCTGTATCAGACCTGAAACCAGAAAGGTGTTGATAGAGATTTTTGCATTTGAAAATCCAAATACTGAATGTAAGAGACCAATCAGATGATTAAAAGAAAAAGGAGCTCCAATAGACAATGGGTAAGAGACACAACTAGTATTGGCTCTCAGGAGAATCATACCAATACCATACAGCACACCATATATAGAAGTCTCAGGACTGAAAATACCCAGTGCTTTAATTGTGGTGAATTTGGCCATTTCCAAAGAAACTGTAAGGTTAAAAACTTCGGAGCTCAAAATGGCAGGTGTATTAACTCAGAGAAATATGGTGATTTCACTGGCAGCCAAGAACACGCAGCTTCTGGTTGCAATGGAATACATAAACTTTCCAGGTATTGTAGCCTCTGTGGCAAGAGAAAACACTGGTCTAGGGATTGTTAATCCAAAAGACATATGAGATAACCTTTTGCCATCTGTAAATGAACAGAAGGGCCTATCTGCTCGAGGCACCACAGTAGACTATATGACCCATCTTTCTTTGGTCATCCAGGAGATACCAAGCAGGCAGGATAATTAAAACTAAGTATTTCTGATCTTATAGATGGAAAAGAAGGCAGTGCAGCTTTGGACCTCGCCCCAGAGATGCCTCTTACACTATCCCCGAAAGTTAAATGCTACAAATTATCCACATGTGTTTACATTTCTTTGCATTCAGGGACAGTGAGGATGATCTTGGGAAGAAGTGCATTAACTTCTCAAGGCTTTATTACACATGCAGGTATTATAGATGAGGATTGTAGGGAAGAAATTAAAATCACAGCTTATGTTTTTAAAAAGGAGATGTAAGTTAACGCAAGGGATAGAATTGCTCATCTGTTACTGTTTCCCTACATCAAGGGCAAAGCCAATCCAGTAGACAGAACAGGTGCATTTGGGAGTACAGAAAAAAATGTGTTCTGGCAAACAGTGGTTAATGATCAGAGATCCAAATTAATGGTACCAATGAGTGGTGTTGAAAGAGAAGGTTTGATGGATACAGGAGCTGACTTTGCCGAAAGTCTTGGAATCCAATTTGGCCACCTCAGAAGGTTTGCACACACTTTATAGGAATTGGTAAATTATCACAAATAAGACAGAGTGTCTGATAGATTAACTGTGTGGGACCAGAAGGGCAAACAGGGAAGCTGAGACCTTATATGGCTGACATATCCATAAATTTATTGGGAAGGTATCTTTTACAACAACAGGGTACTCAACTTAATATTTCTGAAATTCAAGGGACAGCAAATGAGAAAATTAGGGGTGATATGGTAGGTACTCCTGGGGAAGGTATTGTAATCACGTAATCAAGAACAATCACAAGCTGTGCCCTTTGTCCAAACACAGGATATCACAGGGATTGAGTTTCCAAGTTTATAAATAGGGTCACTGCTGACATAATAATAGCCTTGCCCCTAAAACGGTTATCAAACAGACCTGTGTGGCAAGAGCAGTGGCTCATAACAAAGGAAAAATTGCAGGTACTTGAACAACTGGTACAAAAGCAGCTGGAAGCTCACCATATAGAAGAGTCTACCAGGCCATGGAATTCTACTGTTTGTTATAAAAAAGAAATCAGGAAAACGGAGGATGATAACATATTTAAGGGCAGTGAATAGAGTAATTCAACCAAATGGTCATTTAAAGCCTGGACTTCTTTTATGTTCTTTGTTACCTAGTTCATGGGATATAAAAGTAATTGTTTTAAAGGATTGCGTTTTTCATAATACCTTTGCATGAGCAGGATAGGGAAAGATTAGCTTTCTCAGTACCTACTCTAGTCAACAGTGGTCGAATAAAGAAATAGCAATGCAAAGTTTTACCACAGGGAATGTTAAACAGTACAATTTTATGTCAATATTTTGTATAGCAACTTCTAGAAATAATTATTAGGCAGTTTCCTCAATCTATTATTTATCATTAGATTGATATTTTGTTGGCTGATTCTAATGCAGATATGTTGGAGAAAATGTTTAAAGAAAGACAAAGAATTCCACCGTACTGGGGGTTATTGATTGCCCCAGAAACAATACAAAGAGGAGATCCTATTGGCTATCTGGGTTATAAAAGAAGTCAACAAAAAATTCAACCACTAAAGGTACAGATCCGTAGAGATCAATTACAAACTCTAAATGATATTCAAAGATTACTGGGAGATATTAACTGCTTGAGGCCTACAATTGAATTAGCTACTTATGAGTTAAGTGATTTGTTTCAAACATTACAAGGAGTTTCAGATTTAAACAGTCCAAGATGTTTGACCAGCTGAAGCAGAAAAAGAGTTAACTCTGGTAGAACAAAGACTGAAAGATGCTTATGTGGATAGAATTGACCACAAATTTGATTATGTTTTGTTTATGTTGTCTTTAATTCATTCTCATTTATGCAAAGGCAAGGTAGTATTATGGAAAGGATTTTCTTAGCACATAAACAACATAAAAAGTTGAAGACATACATAGAAAATATTTCTGAAATAATTATAAAAGGTTGAATATGATTACATCAATTGTTCATCAATTGTCAGGAACAGACCAGGCCAAAATTGTAGTCCCTCTTTCTAATACTAAGATTATGTCATTAAGGGTAATCAATGAATATTGGCAAAGAATTTATAGTAACTACTTACAGAAATTAATAACAAGTATCCTAAAAGAAAACGCATGCAGTTTATAAAAAGAACTAATTGATTCTTCCACATATTGTAAAGAGAAAACCAATTCCTGAGGTAATTACATTCTACAAGATGGGAATGGCAGGTTATAAATCAGACAAAATAAGCAAGATAATCCAAAGCCCATATTCTTCAATACAAAAATCAGAATTGTGTGCAATCCTCATAGTATTGTTAGGTTTTACTGAATCTCTTAATATAATTAATGACTCTCAGTATGCAGAAAGAGTTGTTTTGCATATAGAAACAGCTGAATTTATTTCCAATTAACTTCAATTGTTTATATAATCATGGTGGGAAGCCTGGTGGCAGGCAGGCAGACATGGTGTTGGAGAAGTTGAGAGTTGTTGCAGATGGCATAATTATCTAAGAAGAAAAGCTACAAAATTGATAAGAAATAAATGCTTCCTAAAATAATGAGTGGGGCTCAAAGACTTGGAGAGGTCAGGGATAGAAGGCACATACTTAAACACAATAAAGGCAATATACAGCAAGCCTATAGCCAACATCAAATTAAGTGGAGAGAAACTTAAAGCAATTCTACTGACATCAGGAACAAGACAAGGCTGCCCACTCTTTCAATATAGTGCATGAAGTCCTAGCCAGAGCAATACATAATTTACCCCAAAAATTCTACCAGGGAACTGCAATAGCTCATGAACACCTTCAGCAAAGTGGCTGGATAAAAAATTATTTCAAAATAAAAAAAAAAAAATCAGTAGCCCTCCTGTATACAAAAGACAAACAGGCTGAGAAAGCTATTAGAGGAAAACACCCTTCACAACAGCCACAAACAATATAAAGTATCTTGGTGTAACTCTAACCATACAAGTCAAAGACCTGTATGACAGAAACTTCAAGTGTCTGAAGAAAGAATTTGAAGAAGGTATCATAAGATGGAAAGAATGGTCATGCTCATGGATAGGTAAGATTAACATAGTAAAAATGACAATCGTGCCAAGAGAAATCTACAGACTCAGTGCAATTCCCATCAAAATTCCAAGACAATTCTTTACAGATCTTGAAAAAACAATTCTCAACTTCATATGGAAAACAACAATCCAGAATAGCTTTAAAAAAAACTATACAATTAAAGAACTTCTCACGGTATCTCCATCCCTGATTTTAAACAATACTACAGAAAAATAGTAATAAAACCTACATGGTACTGGCATAGAAACAGGCTGGTTGATCAATGCAATTAAATCAAAGACCCAGAAATAAACCCACACATTTATGAACACTTTATTTTTGACAAAGAAGCCAAAATCATACAATGGGGAAAAAATGATAAATCTTCAAGAAATGGTGCCAGTCTAACTGGATGTCTACTTGTAGAAAAATTCAAATAGATCCAAATTCAAGTCCAATTGGATCAAGGATCTTAACATAAAACCAGAAACACTAAATTTATTAGAAGGCAAAGTGGGGATTGACCTTGAACTCATTACCACAGGAGACAACTTCCTGAACAGAACACCAACAGCTTGCTCTAAAGTCAACAAGTAATAAATGGGACTTCTTGAAACCAAAAACTTCTATAAGGCCTATAGATTGGAAAAAAATTCACCAACCCTACATCTGACAAAGGGCTAATATCCAAAATATAGAAAGAACTCAAGAAATTAAATACAAACAAACCAAATAATCCAATTGAAAAAATATAGTACAGAGGGAACAGAGAATTCTCAACAGAGGAATCTTGAATGGCTGAGACGCACTTAAAGAAATGCTCAACACTACTAGTCATCAGAGAAATACATGTCAGAATAACTCTGAGATACCATCTTACACCCATCAGAATAGCTAAGATCAAAAATTCAAGTGACAGCACATGCTAGTAATGATGTGGAAAAATCAGAACACTCCTTTATTGCTGGTGGGAATGCAAACTTGTACTACCACTTTGGAAATCAACCTGAAGATTTCTCAGAAATTTGGGAGTAACTATATCTCAAGACCCAGCTATATCACTCCTGAGCATATACCCAAAAGTTGTACCATCATAAAACAAGGAGTTTCTGTTCAATTATGTTCATAGTAGCTTTTTTTGTAATAGCCAGAAACTGGAAGTAACCTACATATACCTCAACTGAAAAACGGATAATGAAACTGTGGCTCATTTACTCAATGGTATACTACTCAGCTATTATAAACAAGGGAGTCATGAAATTTTCAGGCAAATGGATGGAACTAGAAAAAATTATTGTTTTAATTGAAAATCCCTGATTGTTCTATTTTACCAATAAAGACTCAGGAGCCAGATACTGTGGTGAACTTCCTACTCAACTCACATTCCAATGCAAAAGTCCCAAAAGACTCACTAGCTCAACTGACAGCCAAGGAACAAAGGGCCAACAAAACACAAAGCCAAAGGATTGCTAGCTCCAAGCCCAAAAAGCCAAAGGCCAAGTAGCTGAGAAGCTTAAGAGCTAAAGCTAAAATCCCAAGCCCAAAGAAACATCAAGGACCCCTTCTACTTCTCCATGCTGTCCTAAATACCTTTCAACTCAAAGTTGCTCCTATTCTGCAGTCCTTGTCAGCTGGTTTCTTGCTCTGCCTCTTGACCTAAGATTAACTTTATTAAATCTGTGTATAGAAAGCTATTGAATTAAAGGTGTGTACTACGTATCAACCACACCAAAGGGGAAAAAACAGGTTTTTACAGTTCACAATCTCAGGGATCACATTGGGGTCAAAGATCATCCTGAGGGAGGCAACCAAGACCCAGAAAGATAAACATGGTATGTGCTCACTTAGAAGTGTGTAGTAGCCATATAGTATAGGATAATCACACTATAATTCACAGACCTAAAGAAGCTAAGTAACAAGAAGGGTGTAAGGGAGGATTCATGAATTTCAATGAGAACTGAACGTAGATTAGACAAAGGAAGTGTTTGAAGAGAGGGAACAGGATAGGAGAGAAATGAGGGTGGAGATCTGGTATGAGGAGAGTGGTGGTAGGATGTGGGGAGGAGGAGAGAGGGCCTGCAGAGAAAAGAGAAACCATGGCCTGGGGATGTGGGGGTGACTCTAGCTGAGAATCCTACTAGCAGCAGATCTGGAGACTAAAGAGGCCACTCTCTAACCAGACAGAACTCCTAGTAGAAGGAAGGTAACACCAACCCACCTACAAAAACATCAACCCAAAATTTACCCTGTCTAAAAAAGACGTGCATGGATAAGGAAAGAGAAGAGATCAAGGGAATATCCAACTAATGCCTTCCCACACTGTGCAAAAGAGCCAAACCCTGACACTATTAATGACACTTTTCTATGCTTTCGAATGGGAGCATAGCATAGCTGTCCTCTGAGAGGCCCCACCCAGCAAAGGATTGGAACAGATGCTGATACTCACAGCCAAATATTGGGTGGAATGCAGAGAGCCTTGCGGAAGAGAGGCCAGAAGGCTAGAAGGACCCAGAGGGAACAGCAACTCCACAAGAAGACTAACAGATCCAACTAACCTGGGCTCGGGGAGGTGCTTGGGAGACTGAAACACTAACCAAAGACCATGTATGGACAGGATTTAGGCCCCCTACACATATGTACCAAATGGGCAGCTTGGTCTTCATATGGTTCCCCTAGTAAAATGAGTGGACAAAGACTTTCTTACATGCTTTTCAATCACTTTCACCTGCAGGGCTGCCTTACCAGGCCACTGTGGTAAAAGATGCACTCAGTCCTGATAGGGCTTGATGTGCTGTGATGGGTAGGTGGGGGAGGGGGTTCCCATTTTCTGAGGGGGAGAGGAGAAGGATACAGCAAGGAGGGAGGAAGGGTGGAACTGGGAAGAGAGGATGGAGAGGCTAAGTTGGGATGTAAAGTGAATACATAATTTTATATTAAAAGAACTCATGAGTGGGGATAGCAAGGTCAAAGATGACAATGTTTTAGAAAACTACTGCTGGGAGCCAAGAGGGTGGTGACAAAGACGCTTGGTGTCTGATCTGCAGGGAAGAGATCACAGACACTACCTGGAGCCACTGACAGTGAAAGGTGGGTATAACTGGATGAGAGAGATCCACACAGTGCAGACCACGGGTGAGTCAGACCTCCAATCACCCAGCACCCCAGGAAGGACAGCAGACCAGTCCCCAGCGTCTGGTCAGGTCCCCGCCTGCAAACTGCAAGCTGTGTGCAAGGCCTTGCTGGGCAGTTCAAACTCAGTATTTGGGGCTGAAATTGTGGTGGGGGAGCAGAAGACCTCCCGGCCTAAGGAAATCTTGGGAAACAAATGGACTTTTTTCAGACCTCCCCCACTTGCTCCACGACAGTCCACAGAAAGCTCAGGTGCCACACGGGAGCGCAGACAGCTATGAGCACTTTGTCCATCACCAGCGATGCCTGAGAAGGAGCCACTACCAACGGCAATCCAGTCCCCAGTGCCTGGTCAGGACCCGCCTGCAAGCTGCAAGTTGTGTGCTATGACCATGCTCAGCAGTGTGAAGGAGGCATAGAAGATCTCCTGGCCTAAGGAAATCTCAGAGAAACGAATGACACACCCCCTTGCCCCACACCAGTCCACAGAAAGCCCAGGTACCATACATAGCCCAGACTGCTGTGGGCGTGTTGCTCAGCTGCAGCAGCAGGCTCTAAAATTGGAGACACACAGCCACAGCTGCTTGATCTAAGAACAGAGATGCTGGTGGGAGTCAAGAACCACAGCAGCCATCTGAGCAGGGCTGGGCAGAAGCCAAATGGCTGGCCTCAGAGCACTGTCCTGGTACAACTGGTCACAATAGACCCAGCTGATTCAGGTTCCACAGCCTAGCAGTGATTCTCATGCTCTTGGGAGAGGCTGAGCAGGTCAGAGGAGATAGAGAAAAAACCTAGCCAACCAACAACAATCAGAAGGCAGTAGCTGCTCTCTACCTGGCAGGCAGAACCGAGGTACCACTACCTGGTTAGAGCAGGCAGAAACCTAAACAACTTCTAGAAGCCAGCAGGGGTTCAAGCATGTGATGGTGATCTGAGCCTAGGACCCAAATCCCCAGAGCCCAAGGGCAGAGTATTCGAAGGCCAGCCAAAGATAGGAAAACCAGCTCTACATACACTACCTCAGACTGATACTAGAGCTGCAGAGCATGAGCACCTACCTCAGCTAAACAAGTGGGGATCTCAGGATGTGGAGAAAAGTCTTCAAGAGCCAAAACCAGGACACCTACCTGTCCCAGGGAAGAGTTCCATGACCACCACAGGCAAAAGCTTACAACCTATAATCACTCACCAACAAACTGCTCTCAAGACCAGTGAGGGACTCCAGAAGATGTCTCCCAGCATCAAACACAGCAAGATGACTAAAGGACAGCATAGAAACATGAACAAAAAAACCAAAACAATATGGCACAACAAAGAAAGAATTTCTGACCAAATTCTCTTATGCACATTGATGCAAAAATACCCAATAAAATACTTGCAAAACAAATACATCAAAGATATCGTTCACCATGACCAGGTAGGCTTCATTCCAGCCATGCAGGGGTGGCTCAATATACAGAAATCAATGTAATCCACCATATAGACAAACTGAAAGAAACAAACCACATGATCATCTCCTTAGATGAAGGAAAAGCATTTGATAAAATTCAACACCCATTCATGTTTAAAGATTTGGAGAGATCAGGCATAAAAGGCTTATCCCTTAACATAATAAAGGCTATTTACAGCAAGCCGATAGCCAAAATCAAATTAAATGGAGAGATACTCAAGGAAATTCCTCCAAAATCAGAGACCAGGCAAGGCAGCTGACTTTCTCCATATCTCTTCAATATAGTACTTGAAGTTCTATCCAGAGCAATAAGACAACAAAAGGAGATCAAGGGGATCAAAATCAGAAAGGAGAAAGTCAAATTATCCCTATTTGCAGATGATATGATAGTGTACATAAGTGACCCCCCAAATTCCACCAGATAATTCCAATCACTGATAAATACCTTCAGCAAAATGACTGGATAAAAAATTAACTCAAAAAAGTCAGTAGCCTTCCTATATAAATGAAAATCATGCAGAGGAAGAAATTACGTAAACTACACCCTTCACGATAGCCACAAGCAATGTAAAATATCTAGAGGTAACTCTAAGGAAGCAAGTGAAGGATTTGTTTGAAAAAAAAAAAAAAAAAACCTCAAATCTCTGAAGAAAGAGATTGAAGATGACATCAGAAGATGGAAAGATCTCCATTGCTCATGGATCGGTAGAATTAACATAGTAAAAATGGCCATCTTACCAAAAGCACTTTACAGATTCAATGCAATCTCTATCAAAATACCTACACAATTTTCTAAAGATTTTGAAAGATCAATTCTCAACTTAATATGGAAAAAAAATTCCAGAATATCTAAAACAATTCTGTACAACAAAAAGATCCTCTGGAGGAATCGCTATACCTGATCTCAAGCTGTACTATAGAGCAACAGTAATTAAAACAGCCTGGTACTGCACAGCAATAGGCTGGGTAACCAAGGGAATCAAATCAAAGACCCAGATATGAATCCACACACATATGGTCACAGGATTTTTTACAAAAAAGTCAAATCTATTTGATGGAAAAAGGATAGCACCTTCAACAAATGGTGCTGGTCTAACTGGATGTCTACATGTAGAAAAATGGGATTAGACCCATATTTGTTACCATGCACAAAGTGCAAGTCCAAGTGGATTAAAGACCTCAACATAAAACCAGAGACACTAAATAGGTTAAAAGAAAAAGTGCGGAAGAGCCTGGAACACATTGGCACAGGAGACAACTTCCTGAACAGAACACCAACAGCCCAGGCCTTAATATCAACAATCAATAAAAGGGACCTCGTGATGCTGAGAAGCTTTGTAAGGCAGAAGACACTGTCAAGAGAACAAAGTGACAGCCTACAGACTGGGAAAAGATCTTCACCAACCCTACATCTGACAAAGGTCTAATATCCAAAATATATAAAGAACTCAGGAAATTAAATACCACCAAACCAAATAACCCAATTGAGAAATGGGGCTTGGAATTAAACAAAGAATTCTCAACAGAGGAATATCAAATGGCTGAGAAACACTTAAAGAAATGCTCGTCCTCCTTAGTCATCAGGGAAATGCAAATCAAAACAACTCTGAGATTCCATCTTACACTCATCAGAATGGCTAAGATCAAAAACTTAAGCGACAGCATATGCTGGCGAGGATGTGGAAAAAGAGAAACAACCCTTCATTGCTGGTGGTAATGGAAACTTGTACATCCACTTCAGAAATCTATCTGGCGCTATCTCAGAAAACTGGGAATAGGGCTTCCTCAAGACCCAGCTATTCCACTCCTTGGAATATACCCAGACGATGCTTCACCACACAACAAGGGCATATGCTCAATTATGTTCTTAGCAGCCTTATTCATAATAGCCAGAACCTGGAAACAACCTAAGTGTCCCTCAGTTGAAGAATGGATAAACAAACTGTGGTACAGTTACACTGTGGAATACTACTCAGCTATTAAAAACAAGGAAATCCTGAAATTTGCTGACAAATGGGTGGAACTAGAAACGATTATACTGAGCAAGTTAACCCAGAAGCAGAAAGACTCACATGGTATATATATATACTCACTTATAATTGGACACTACACCAAGAGGCATGTCCCATGAAAGTCTTCACTTATCAGGAGATTGGGAGAGTTGTGAGAACATCCTAATGGAACTCTAAGTGAGAGAAGTATGGGAGGATAGGGAAATACAAGGATCTAGAGGATCCTAAAAATCTACAAGAAGAACATCAGGATAGGCCGATCTAGGCTCAGGGTCCCAGCTCAAACTACTGCTCCAACGAAGGACAATACATGCAGTAAACACTGAACCCCTACTCAGATCTAGCCAATGGACAGGACGTTCTCCACAGTTATGTGGAGCATGTGGACTGACTTGGACATGAACTCTGGTGTCCCATATTTGACCACTTCCACTTGGTGGGGAGGTCTAGTGGCATTCAGAGAAAGGATAAGCAGGCTACCAAGATGAGACTTGATAGCCTATTATCATAAAGTGTGAGAGTAAGTCCCCCTTGGTCACAGACATGGGGGAGGGGAATAGGGTAAAAGCAGGAGGGATGGAGGAATGGGAGGATACAAGGGATGGGATAACAACTGAAATGTAATCTAAATAAATTAATAAAATAAAATAAAATAAAAAAGAAAACTACTGCTAAGAACTATAATAGTGAATAATTGGGATTCAGAATTTTAAAAACAATTCAGTTAAAATGGCAGTTAAAAGATTTAAAATATTTAACAGCCTATAAAATGAGTCTATATGCAGAAAACTACAAAACTGATAAAAGAAATGAGACACCTGAGTAGAGAAACAATCTATGCCCATGAACTGGAAGTCTCAATATAATCAAGATGCCATTTCTTCTGAACTTGATCTACAGGTTTAGTGAACTTTAAAACTCCCAACAAAATATATTTTGTATATCAATGCATTAATTTTTTTTTTTTTTGAGACAGGGTTTCTCTGTGTAGCCTTGGCTGTCCTGGACTCGCTTTGTAGACCAGGCTGGCCTCGAACTCACAGCGATCCGCCTGCCTCTGCCTCCCGAGTGCTGGGATTAAAGGTGTGTGCCACCACGCCCGGCTCAATGCATTAATTTTAATGTAGAAAAACAAAAGACCAAGAATGGGCAGCAGGATACTAAAGAACGATGGGATTGTAGGACTCATCTAAAACACTTAGAGCAGTTCTGCAGTTACTCTAAAGAACCACTGTTTAACCATCAACACTGTGAAATTACCAGAGGAATAGATACAAACATTAACAAAACAGAGGAGAAAACTCGGAAATGGATCCACACAGTTGTACTCAATTGACCTTTAACAGCGGCAACAAGAACAAAGCAGTTCAAAAGAGAAAGAATCTCTTTCCACAAGACAGCATTGAGACAACTGTCAGTCTATATGGACCCCAAAACAGTGGACACTGACTTTGCGACTTCATAAAAATTAACTCATAATGAACCATATGCCTCAGTATAAGCCACAGTCTTAGTCAGTGCCCTATTGCTCTGAGGAGACACCACAACTTTTATAAAGGAAAGTATTTAACTGGGGCTGCTTATAGTTTCAGAGGTTAAGGTCAATGTCATTATAGTGGGGAGCATAGCGGCAGGCAGGCATGGTGCTGGAGAAGTTGAGGATTATACATCCAGGTCCACAGGCAGCAGGCAGAGAGAGACACTAGGCCAGGCTTGGGCTTTTAAAACCCCAGTGACATACTTTCTCCACAAGGTCACACCTACTCCAACAAAGCCATACCTCCTAATCCCTCAAGTAGTGCCTCTCCCTGATGACTAAGCCTTCATATATATGGATCCATGGGGAGCATTCTTATTCAAACTATCCCAGCCACAAACATCACTGGCCAAATGCATACTGGTAAAGGCTTCCCCTTAACTTACCATTGATTCTCACCCATAGTTTGCAAACAGCATGGTAGAAATCCCAGTAATTCAAATTAAACATTTATGCAGCACTAACTGCATACAGGTATCGTTGGTTTACCTACACAATTCGCTTAATTCAACATTCTATAATGTGGTAATTATTATAATACTCTTCTTTGAAATGAGAGCTCTTGAGCTAGAGAGATGACTTGGTAGTTTGGTCATTTAAAACACTAGCTTCTTTTCCAGAAGATCAGCTCAATTCCAGCACCAGCATGGTGGGTCACTACCCACTGTAACTCCAGTCCCAGGAGACCTTTTTCTGCCTTCCATAGGTACTGCACACACATGGAGCTCACACACACATTCAGGCAAAACACATGTACAAATACAGCACACTATTTTTAGTGACAAACCCTAAATCTCAAGGTTATAGGGACGTGTCTAAGGTCGTTCACTTAGCATTTGGAAATGCCAGGATGTAATCTATGTGTCCCCAGAGCCTACACTGCTAACTACACAGTAAGCTGATTTCTGGGGAGAAAGTAATGCTTATCCATATAGGCACATCTCAGTCTTGTTCAGAATCACCATCTTCCATCCGCCAATCCTGGTCCTCATGTCTACACAGCCTTGTTGACGTGTCTAGAACTGTACTGTCTGTCTTTCATTACCTGCCATATCCTGCTGTTGACTGACCTTCCCAGAACTTTCAGGTCACTCCTAAAGTTTCCCTACCAACCTGTAGCCTCTGTGATCAGGCCACATTTATGAAAAGAGGCTATTCAGATTGTTCTATTTCCAGTTACCAGGCTTTGATTTTTTACGCCTGAACTGAGGTAAGGCAGAAAAGAAAATCACTTCAACTTTCTATACTTGAAATAAATACTCTTTAAAATCCAGTCATTAAATGTGCATTAGTCTCTTTTTCAAAGGGTTCCTAGAGTGCAGAATAATAAAAATTTTAAGAGGCAGCTCAATCCCTCTTTGGCCTAGTTCCTGGAGCGCAGGGATCCAAGGAGAATTTATCTCTCTCCTCCTTCCTTCCCCTAGCATCCTCCATGAGAGAGCCATTCCTAGGAAACATCCTTTGTTTCGAACAGGCAACCTTAGCCTCTTAGTTCTGTCTCTTGGCAACACAAAACCTGATCCTGAGTTTGAGTCAGATCTTTGTCAAACAAGGCACCCCCAGTATTACTTTGTCATGGAGCCACTCTCAGCCCATGTCTACGGGGAATAAGAGATACACGGGAAATGCTGGCTTTGCTCCAGGACTAAGTGGACCTAAAATTGTGAGAGTCTGAAGACAGCCAAAGCCTACCTCAATGCTTACTTTGATAAACTAAGGTGACCAAAGTGACCTATATGGGGTTGTTAGAACTGACATGAATGAACTGGGCATGGTAGTTATGACTGTCACCCAAGCACCTGGGGTACAAGGGTGATTAGAACTTCAAGGTTATCTATCGTCAGCTGTATGTCAAGGTCAAGACTAGCCTAGCTGCATAAGCCTGTGTCTCAAAACATGATAATAAAGAACACCTCTATTGCATTGAAAGCTCTTCCCCTCCAGTGTTTGTGACTCTGTGAGGTTATGACTCTTTTGTGCCTCGTTAATGATAACTCACATGTGAGGCTTATTAGCTTCTTCGCTGCCCAGGTTGGAAGGACACAATCAGCAGATAAGAGTTAAAGGACGTGGCTATTCTGTTGTCAAGCAAATAAAAATGGAAGTGCACTGTTATGTTCTCTCCAGAGGGGGAAAAAAATCTAGCATTTTTCAGCATTCTCCAGAAACTGCTGCGCACACTCTACAAATCAGACGAGCCTTTGAAACATACTGTAAAGTATCCTCACTGGTGTACAGTGTATGAAAACATCACACCAGAGTCTGCACAGGGTTCTCCTGGCTCCCGAGAGCATGTTCCCCTTCCTGTCAGGCAGCTTCTAATAGATCTTCTGTGGAAATAGAGGCTGTTCACAGGAGGACCCACGAAAAGGATGACAACCTCAGTTACCCACAAAGGAAAGCATTTCTTGACATTTAGCTGTGAACTTTATATTTTGATGATACACACAAAGACAGAGTCAAGAGACATTTTTTTTTAAAATAAAGATGGCCCCTATTTATCTTCCTAAATAAATATGTTTTCTCCTGTAGTGTGAACAACCCAGGAAGTGATGCATTCTCTCTATCAAATATGAACCCAAAGCCTTCTCTCCCCAGTATAAGTCCACATAGAATACTGCTGTTCAGAGAGGGAGGGGATCTCTGTTGCACTTCAATCAGCCAGCCCCTTCACAGACACTTAGTAAGAACCCTATTATTTCAAGTATTGATGGATGGAAACAAAGGGCTTACTTCCCTTAAGAAGTCTACATTTGAATTGGGAAGACAAACAGCAAACAAACTATTCTGCTGATATAAATGTTATGGTATGCTACAAAAACACAGCAATCATACATTTGGAATAAAACCTAAATGAAAGCCTAACACAAGAGAAGGTTTCCAGTGTAAACCTTGGCCAGATACGCTGTGGTAGTTTGAGTGAAAATGATCCCCATAGGAAATGGCATTATCGGAGGTGTGGCCTTATCGGAGGAAGTGTGTCACTGATGGTGGGCTTTGAGGTTTTAAATGCTGCAGCCCAGCCCAATCTCTCCTTTCCTGCTTCCTGCAGATCCAGATCCAGAGCTCTCAGCTCTCCAGCACTATGTCTGCCTGTGTGCTGCTATGCTTCCCGCCATGATGATAATGGATTAAATCTCTGAACTGTAAGTCAGGCCCAATTAAATGTTTTTCTTTATAAGAGTTGCCATGGTCACGGCATCTATTCACAGCAATAAAACTCTAGGACATGTACCTAGCAAATACTTAGAAGCAAGCAGCCAGTTATAACCAAAGCAGCTTGAAGTGTGGATATGTTAGAGCAGTGGTTCTCAGCCTTTCTAATGCCGCAGCACTTTAACACAGTTCCTCATGTTGTGGTGAACTCCCTACCATCAAATTATTTTTATTGCTGTTTTATAACTATAACTTTGCAACTGTTACAAGTCATAATGTAAATGTCTGATATGTATGATATCTGATATGTAATTCCTGAGAAAGGGTGATTTTATCCCTAGTGGGGTCATGAGAGGCCCACAAGTTGAGAACCACTGTGTTAGATGAATGAAGCAACCTGGATATAAGGTATAAAAGCTAAACTAGGCCTGGATTTTCTGTACAACGTACAAAAAAGGGGGAGTGTTTTCCCCCTGTGGCAATGAAACTCATTGTTGCCTTCTCATCTACTCTGATAGATGTCTTCCAGATCACTCTAAAATACAGGACACTTTGAAATAGGAAGATATTAGAGATGATGGGAAATTAAAGGTAAGGGTCCCACTGCCACAGGTCCCAGGAGAGAAGCAATGTGGGTCTGAGCTGAGGGAATAAGAACAGAGCGGGAGACAGGCAGCAGGAGTGCTTGTTTGGGAGAACAAGTTGCCCATGTCTGTAGATGGTCTGAAATGCTGGACACCCAAGAGCGAGAGGTAGATTCACTATTCCAACTGAAGTTACTTCCTTCAACAGCTCAACTTCAATGAAAATAAAAAGATGGCAATGCTACTTTCAGACATTTTAATTTTGTTGAAGCTGGACTTTCTTGTTTCTCAAGTTTCTGGGAGTTCCACGAACTACTAAATATGGTTTCATTGTATGCAACAATAGTGACAATATCCTTAGAACATTTAAAAATGTTCTAAAGTGATGGTCACATCCCTAGGAAGAAGACAGGGAGAAGTGCAGATACCCAGTGCTAGGAAATGGAAAGTAAGGATGAGGATGAGAGCACATCCCTGCAAGTGAAAACACAGGACATGGCCCCAAAGAATGACCTGCCTCCATGGAGTTTCTCCCTGTCAGTCATGCTAACTCAGCTTCATGAAGGAGCTTTCCACCTGATAGTCTTTCTGTCACAGTTAACATTCAGATTGGAACTCAAACCACATGGAATTCTGGAATCGCCCCCACAGACCACAGATTGCCCAAAGAACATGACACATTTCTCCCACCCTAGGCATGTGACACGTATGTAAAGATAAAGCCACAGGACTCCAATCGCAGAACAAAAGTCCTCTGGCTAAGATCCCACATAATGTATAGAGGAAATCTATTCTCTCTGACATGTGGAATCCTTAAACATAACGAAACAGTTGCTGTTTTACAACATTCTGTACTACTATATAGAAATAAAAAATGGAATATTCCTTTCAAGGGCAGCCAAAGGTTTGGTTCCACTGTTGCATGTGGATGAAGGGCCAAGGTCAGGATGTCTTCCAGTTTGTTAAGAAAAGCAGATTTGTATATAATTTTTCTGGTTGCACAATACCATATGGACCAAATAAAGTACTATATAACTAGACCATCAGGTACAGCCCTTCACATCTGCAGGGCCTCAGAAAGCCTTCACTTGGAGCTTCTGGTGCTTCTTTTCCTTATGCAGTATGTGAGACTCGGCTCTGCTGAGGACTACAGTCCTCCCACCAACAGTCCAAGATCCAAATCTCCCCTGGAGTTTACAGGTCACAGTTTACTTACAGGAAGCCATGGTTATGCCAACCAAAGCCAGGGACCAGTAAGTTCAGAGGTTGAAAATAAGCTCAGGTAGCCAGGAGCCATGACCATAAAACAACAATGTGGGGCCTATGCATAACAGTAGCTAAACAAGCAAGCAAGCAAATAAATAACTAATATAAGTAGTCCTTGTCAGTTGAGGAGTGATCTGGCCTTCCCTTATTCTGTGTTTTGACACTTCGATAAAAAGAAAATTTGTTAACATATCACAACCATTTATTCCTACTATATGCATTGTTAGGTCTCAAAAGCAGAAATAGCATGTTCTCCAATTTTTTTATAGCAAGTGGAGGCCTATCAATAGAGCTGGTTCATCACAGTCAATACGTTAAAAACTCTGTCTAAAATAGACATACTAAACAACTGAAAGAGGCCACTAATAGTGTTCCTTTGCCTCAGCAGCCTTTCACCTACCACATGTGCAGGACAAGCCTGGGAGTGGTAAAAGAGGTGAGTTGGAAATGGGGGTGCTATCACTTTCATCATCCTGAAGCCAATTCATTCACTATGAGCTGAAAGCCCATTTGAATGGAGCTGGGCTGAGGACGTAACTGGACACAAAGGAAAGTCAGTCCCCATGTGCCAAGCAAACTCTTGCCAACACTTCTGGATTTTCGTCAGCTTACCATCCTGGCAGCTGGGGCTACATGGAGTGAAGGCTCCCATGCTCCATCGCACACTTCCCTTTCAAAAGACTCTGACGCCATGGAACTGAGCTTGCAGTGTTGCCATCCCTGCATTTGGCTTATACATGCATTTTTTTTGTGTGTGTATTCAAGGGGTAGCAGGGAGAGACAGCACTCAGATTTCATTTATACTTAGAATTAGCTATAAGCAGCCATTTAGCTTAGTTGCTTGTAGGCTAATAAAATTAGCATTCTGAATACTATAAAAAGAAACTGCCTATAAAAAAAAACTTTGTGCTCTTGTAATACTATAGAATTGAAGGCAGGGCAGAGTAAGAAACTAAAGTTGGAACTCGAACTTTTGTATTGGTATCTGATATCACAGAAAGATCACATTGACCAAATTAAGACATTAAAGCAGATTCTATAACATAGTGACCACAGAGGAATGGGTTAACACAGGAAAGGGTAAGGGCTCATGGGTTCAAATATAAAATAGAGTTATGTATTTTAAGAATGGTTTATTACTTCCTAAGAGTCCCAAGTATTGCCCTCATCTCAGTAGCTATAGTAGGCAGCAGAAAGCTTGATTTCTTTTAAGGAAATTATACTGTTTCCTCGCCAACTCCAGAAGGTATCTTAAAGTTACTATGACTGTGATGAAATGCCATGTCCAAAATCAAGCTGAAGAAGAAAGCATTTATTTGGCTTACTAGTAGTGGCCAAGGCTCCTCTGGGAATGGCAAGGCCTGAGGGCTTGGCTCTCCACATGGCAAGGCCTATGGGAATGGCCCCTGGCCTTTCCCCAGGGAATGTCCAGCTCTGGTTTACCTTGTTTGCATTTTTGGCTTTGCTGATGGAAGTTTTTACTTTCACTTTGTCTGTGACAGACATTTCCCCAGAATCAGGAAGAGAAAGCTTGATCTGTGATTCATGCTTGTGTGTCTCTGAGGATTGTGGGAACAGAACAGATCACTACTCCTCTGTTTGTTAATACAGATGATGTGGCTGAGTTAAGATGAGGGTCTTGTCTGGGTACCATCAGCTGATATCCATCTATGCTCTCCAGATGGAAACCTGGTTCTGATAATAGTCTGCCCACCTATCTTTTCCAAACACCAGCTGGATGATCATCAAAAGGCTAGGAAGACCTTGAGGGATCATTGGTTCAAATACTTAACAAATAAATAAAGGTGGCTAGAGTTGTCTCAGCCCCAGAATGTATAAACTACACCTCTTGGTCCAAATCTTCTTTCGCCTATTCGACACATCCTCCTTTGGGCTCTGAACCCTGGCAGGATTGGACTTTGGCAGCCTACAGATCCACATCATAGCCCATCATTGAACAAAGTCAGACCAGGAACCTGGAGGCAGGATATGATGCAGAGACTACGGAAGGGTACTGCTTCCTGGCTTGCTCTCTGTGGCTTGCTGTTTGCTCTCTTATAGAACCCAAGACTATGAGGCTGTAACCCCCGTTATAGGGTCATTCAACCCTCAAAGGGGACACAACCTGTGAGAACCACTGTTCTAGAAGCATTTTCTCAATTGAGGTTCTGTGATCTCAGGTGACTCTAACTTGGGTCAGTTTGACTTGACACTAGCCAACACACTATCTGAAAACTAGGACCAGATGATGGATACATAGGAGGAGTAACTGAAGTCACAATTTTGCAAAGATACACAAAAAGAAAAGAAACAGTATTGTTCAGAAACATCTAGTTACAGACACCGAAGTCTGACTTGAACATCCAAAATTATTGTCTCTTTTAGTTTCACGGGGTTAGACCCATGATGCTCTGACTCTAAAAAGTCACACTTTTTTCAAGGACAACATTAAGCAGAAGCATCAATAATCAACCAGCTTAAGGTAGAGATGCTTTGACTGAGCGATATCTGCAATGAGGTCAGTAAGGTGACTGAGGCCCTGCTCCTCCCCACACACCTTCAACAATCCCAAGAAATTCCACATGTTCAGTGAAGCAAGATATGAAAATCATGAAAAGGCTGATAGAGAAACTGCAGAAGAAGGTGAGGTCAAAACACCACAGTGAGAAAGCATCAAATGCAACTGTCAAAGCAACATTCCCTGCTATACCTGAGGAGCCGGAGCAGACCAATGTCCCCAGGTTATTTTTCTACCTTTGTTGTAAAGAACTGGTTGACTGCTTTTCACTTGCCAGCCAATGTATGCCTGCCTTCTGGACAACTAGAACATCTTTTCCCAAAACCTTTATAGTGTATTTCTTACTGTCTCAGAAGCTTCAATCAAGGGATAAATACTCTTAACTGGTGACTCTCTTATTGTAAACCCCCAACTACAGCAAAATCATAGTTCATTGTAACACCAGCTTGGAAAATAAAATAAAAATTGGAAGAGGATTGGATGGTAAATAAATCCCTCAAGTACTGATGTAAAATGTTTTAGTTCAGGAGCCCTTAAGAAAAGAAATGGAAAGCATAAACTATTAGAATTAAATTGAGTCATAAAATTCCAATGAGATGTGGTTTTTTTTTTGTTGTTGTTGTTTTTACTAAGGTACTAGTTTCCCTGGTCCACTAAGTTTAATTGCAAAGTGGAAAGAATGAAGCACTGTTCTGGCAGCTCCACTGTTTGCACACTTGGTCCCCAGTTGGTAGCGAGAATACGAGAGAGTAGTTACTGGGGGCAGGTCTTCATGTTACACCCCAAACCTGTTTATACCCCATCCTTTGCTCTACTTCCTCTCCCACCAAGGAGATGTGAACAGGCAGCTGCTGCCAATCCACCCTGCCCTATGGCCTCCATGGAGTGGCCTGCCTCCGTGCCTTCTTGCCATGACGACTCTAACTCCTTAGATCATAAGCCCTAACATACTTCTCCCTGAAGTTGTTTCTTGCTGTGTATTTGGTCACCTTCACTAGAAAGGCAGCAATTTTGAGAACATTTTCCACTACTCCTTATGTGATAAACTAATGTTGGTATTAGAAAACACTCAGGGATGACATGTAATACCTAAGCAACGTAGCCTCAGCATACAATCTAAAGCAACCTACTTCAACATAAGCAAGAGCTCAGAACAGACCTACTAACCTCCTCGCTGATCTCTAATGCCACTTATTTTCACCTCTACAGCTCTCAGGCAGCTCACACATGCCTGTCATCCAAACCCAAACACTACTCAGAAACCAACCGCACATCATCCCTCTTTGGAGTGGCCAACCCTAATATGGTGTGCAGTTTGTGAGCCATGCCCCAGACCATGAAATCCCACAGCTCCAATAGCACCCTGACCCTCAGGTTCTTAGCTATATACTGGTCTCATTACTAAATCCCTTCTGTGGTGGACACGTCTGAGCAGGAACTTTTCACCTCTTACTATGCCACCCTACCCGGTAGCTTTTATCATACAAAGATAAGTATTTGCAGAATGCATAAGCAGAGGTGTATTTTCAATTTCTCATTAGCATTTGGAACAGTGTAGAAATTTATACGAGAGATGTGTGAAGGCTCGGTCTTCCTTCTACCACCCACACTCACTAGCCTTTGACCAGCTCGTGCTTTCCTGTACCGTCGTTTCTGTTTGTTACGCTTTATTGTTTATCGCAGGACACACTCTGATTAGCCCTTAATTTGCTGTGATAAATCTCCATTATCCCTGACATTATTTAGAATGCATGGCTGCCTGATTAGTCAAGGCAATGATTTGTAATGAAACTGCTACAGTTCCCCCCCCCTCCTCCCTTAAGTTACTACACCCCTCCCAGTTTTCTGGAAGGCTTTATCCCAAACAAGTTTGAGCTCTTGTTATAAAATAACCGCATTAAAGTGCCAAAGGAATTGGATAGCATGCATCTTTAGCCAAAGATTTCCTGGAAAGTACAGTCAACATATGGTGGTATAAAGTGAATAGGATTCGTCCATCTCAAAACTGAGGCTTGTTTCTCAGTGTGACAATGGTACTGAGCAGCAGCAGGGTCTTTAATAGAGATTAATTTGTCATGAGATTAATTTACCTCTTGCCTGAATGGATTAGTTATCTAGACAGCAGGTGAGTCTGGCATCTTCCTTGCTCTCTTGCACTTCCACTTTTGCCGTGGGTTGGAGCAGAATAAAGAACATAGCCCTCACCAGAAGTCAAGCACACACTAGGCCTACATCCTTGTTTTTGTTTTTTTGCTTTTTATTTTATTTTTTATAAAAAATAATTTATTCAGACTACATCCTGCTTGTTATCTCCTCACTTGTATCTTCCCATCCCCCCTTCCCCTAGACCTCTGACAGAAAGGAACATCCTCCCCTACCATATGACCCCAGCCAATCAAGTCTCATTCAAATAGGCTGCCTCCCCTTCCTCTGAGTGCTGTCAGGCCTCCCCACCAAGAAGTGGTCAAATAGGGGGCACCAGAGTTCAGTCAAGGGCAGTCCCTGCTCTCCCCTCAACTGTAGAGAATAAAATGTCCCTTGGCTAGATCT
The DNA here is from genome assembly GCF_903995435.1 of Acomys russatus. Taxonomy (NCBI): domain Eukaryota; kingdom Metazoa; phylum Chordata; class Mammalia; order Rodentia; family Muridae; genus Acomys; species Acomys russatus. Next base: position 2,224,112 of record NC_067158.1, on the reverse strand, counting down.
GAATAGGGAGTCTAGGTTTACTGCATGCATTGTCCGTCGTTGGTATAGCAGTTTGTGCAGGCCACCCTGGGTCCAGATCCACCAGCCTTGATGGTCTTCCTATGTGGACCCATATTCTTGAACTTACAAATTCATGAGCCAAAATTCACCTCTTTACAAAGTAGCCATTCTCAGTAATTCTGTTATTGTGCTTGAAACAGACAATAACAGCTGCTAATGCAGAACACGATAAAGTACAAAGAAAGCCAGGAGTCATGGCCGTTAGCTTGCCAGTGGCTTGCTTTCCCCCCGGCAAATGAGTTGATAAGTCATACTCTGCCATCTGATGAGACAGACACAGCAGTTCTGAGATAACTCAGCTATCACAGAACAGAAAGCAATATCCTCAGTCTGACCTTCCAGCTTACTCTCACACTAAGCAATAAGAAAAAGGAAGGCAAGTGTCGTGATAGAATGCACAGTCTACAACGGCCAGCACGTGTGTTCATGCCATCTGAGACCTGCTCAGGTCAAAGACACAGAACCATCAGACTTTCGAACTATATGAGCCCACATCACCCTCATGCAGTTTCTTGAGTTCCTTGCTCACCTGTAGTGTTCATATTTATTGTTGTGGGGCTGCTAAAAGGAAAGTGTCCACTCACCATACTAGACTGGCTGCTAGTGCTCTCACAACTTTCCTGTCATGCACAAGGGGGAACACAGAACTCAAAGCAATGGTGCCATGCATAGTGAAATCTCCACATTTCCAGATAATTCTTTTTAGAAACTGCCCTCATTCTCCATGCTGAGACTAAGCCTAGCTTCAAATTTTCTGAAAGTCAGATGGGGTAAAAGATCAGAAAAGGGGCTCCCAGTTCAAGCTGAATGAACTCCTGGCCTGTGAATGTTCATTCCTCCTGTGCCAGTGAGAGGAATCAAAAGAAGCCATAGGAACCACAGGGGCTGTGTCTCCAAGCTTTCTCACCTCAACTCTGCCTATGTTTATTGACGTGAAACTACATTTTTATAACTGGAATGAAAATAAATTCCCAATGCATATTTTATACTAGAAATTCACAGTGGATGGCATTGTTGAATTAGAACCCAGAACTACGTTTTAGTCCAGAACAAACAAATAAAACATTAAGGTACATATCAGCAAAATGTCATCAGCTATTTTTCTGGACACAGGCTGCTCTCTGTTGACTTTGTATATATTTATTTTTAAATGTTCAAAGGCTCTTTGAGGAAATGATGGCATTAGATTGTAACTTTATTGTCCATACTCAAAGATGTAAAAAGCTGCTAGATAAAAATCCCAGCATTTGGCCGGGCATGGTGGCACACACCTTTAATCCCAGCACTCGGGAGGCAGAGGCAGGTGGATTGCTGTGAGTTCAAGGCCAGCCTGGTCTACAAGGTGAGTCCAGGACAGCCAAGGCTACACAGAGAAACCCTGTATCAAAAAAAAAAAAAAAAAAAAAAAAAAAAAAAAAAACCCAAAAAACAAAAAAACAGCATTTTAGCTGTGAAGTCCAAATTCTGAAGCTGTGATATAAAACTTCCTCCCAGCTTTTCACGTGGTAAGATGATGATGCCCACAGTGTTTCAACCTGTAGAAAGGTCACACACTGAGAAAGCATCAGAGCCAACTCTGTGTGTAAACTGCAGCAGGGCACACGCGGCACCATCCCACCCCATGATCCCTCGCAAGTTAACACATCACACTCTTTAAACTCTGCTCAACATTTCATCATCTTAAGGAGTTTCACAGCAAAGTCTTATCATTATGCTCAGAATTGAAATGGAATTTAGAAAAAGGATGAGGCCAGGGGGTGGGGGCTATCAAATTATTTTCCATTGTTGTAAATCTATATAAACAAGTCTCAGATGAACTCATTTATGATAAGTATCTGTATGTTACTGTACCATGTGGGTGAATTTCCGAAGACACTCATACACATAAAAGAAACTAGATGTGCAATGTCAACAGCACAGCAATGCTATCCAGGCTCTTTTCTAGGACAGTGCCAACTGTATGTGTGACTGGATATACTCTAGGTAAATGTTTTCAGAGATGTATTTGTGCCCAATTCCTAGTGTGTGCTCACTCTCTTTTGAAACTACAACACAAAAATCCGAAGATATTAAACATGAAACCTACGTTATATATAGTGTTAGGCTAGAAAAGGCTGAGGAATTGATTTCTGTATAAATGCTGAGGAGACGCTGCAGAAAAAAGCAAGTTCAAGTCTGTGCCTTACAGATTTTTGTGAAGCCTGACACCTAATGGCTTCCCACAAATATCATTATATTCATAACGAGCCACCTGGCTAAGATCTATTCCAAAGCCTCAAATGTAATTATGAGAATAATTATAAGTATGCCATCCTCATCCCCATATGTAAAGCATACATTGTTGCTTCAACTGCTTTCCCGCCCGCCCCCCACCATAGCTTCACAGGAAGAGTAACTCTGGGTAGCTTCTGTAACACTGAATGTGCCTGCCCTGCAAATCAACCTAAGCTCGTGAGCTGTATGCATCACCTGACAGACATGTTATTTCAAATTCTTTATGGAGGTTCCCCCTCACAAACTGCTATCTCTAGACTGCCTTTGTCTTCTGTGTTCGTTCTCCTCTTTGTCATAAGTAGATTCTTATCTTCTTTACCCATTAAATCACATCTAATTCATCATCTACAGGCAAGACTCGCTTTCCGGGGTCTTCGTATTCTCTTTAGGTGGAAGGGTGAATTGGCACCTGCTGTCTAGGGAAATCAGAGAGATGCTGAATTAATGAATACAGTTAGTTTGAATCTCAAGTGTAGCTTGATGAACCAACTGCTATGAGAAAAAATTTCAGGTATTCTGACCTTTCAAATGCCATCAAAAGTGGAACGTGTGTATTTTTTTAAATTTCTGCCTATAGTATCATAGTCAGAATAACTGGCTTAATTAGTTTTGTTTGCAATAAACCGAGTTATTAAAAGCAAAGCTTCTTGAGAGCAGTTGGTGTTGCCATCTGGCTGATCCTCTCACTGCTGGTCTCATTCTCTTCTGCTGCTTGCTGTCCAGAAGTTGACACCTCTCCAGACACATAGCATGTTGGCTGTTAGTACAATGGGTATGTAAGGATTGGATGAAGGCCAGTCCATCTTGCCAAGAAAGCATCTCAAAAAAATGCATCCTTGGAGTAGGCAGATTCCATGTGAACATCAAGGTTGCTGGACCCCAGAATAAGACTGATAAAAACCTATGCCACAAAAAAATTTATCTGAGCAATGGCATATCTGTTGGAAACTGTATACCCCATATACATTGACCAGAGAACCCTAGGAAATAAACTGAACTCACGTCATCAGATAGCCATCTGGTCTCCTTTAGAATTTTTTCTAAGCAGAGTCTGCTGCCAGATACCTTTCTCACATTCTCATCATCCCATGTCTCTCAGTTATTGAAATTTACATATATGGGATAAGAATGGCTCCATTTTATTAAGCAACTCCTGCCTCAAATGGCCTTGAAAGCCAGAACAAATGTCCTGTCCTCTTCATAAAACTGCTCTGTGCCCTAGGAGTAACTGAATTTCTCTAGTCCTATGCTAACTGGAAACCAGACAGTCTGATTTAGTTCTCTTCTCCCAAAGACTGGAGCCTTGAGTACTTTGATATCTGTAGTGCAGAACACTCCATAACTAAGTTGTATGTTATGTGCTTTTCTGAACTGAACATAACTACACTATCCTAATTTCTTTTTTCCCCTACTTCCTATTTTTAAATATTGAAATAAGTACATAGTCACAACTGAATTTATAATAAAATAAGTAGCTACATGTGGGTTTGGGCACTTGCTCACATACACTAGGGTGGGGGAATACTTACCAACCTGAGCAATTTCATCCTGCCTTGGGAAACTTCCAACCCTCCAGTCCCCACTTTCCCTCACTGAAGGTCACCATGTTGATGCTGAACTTTGTGAGGACACTCTATTGGCATAGCATACTATAACCCGGAACTCCTAGACTCAAATGATACCCTGGCCTCATTCTCCTAAGTAGCATACCCCACTGTTTGCAGCAGGAATACTTTCTAAGGGTGATTTTGTCATTAAGCAAATATCAAGTTGTTCTTAAATTAACCTAGATGATAACACCCTCCAGACACACAGGCTACATGGTATGGTCTGTGGCTCTTGGACTATAAGTTACTATTCTGAACAGGTAAACAACTACAACACAATAGTACCTGAATATGATCATTACTGGCTTGTTCCTTGTGGCTTGCTCAGCCTCCTTTCTAATACACCAGTACCTATGCCACAGAAAGGTAGAAAGGTACCACCAGAGCCCTTCCACATCAATTATTAATAAAAAAAAAAATGCCCCAAAAGACTTGACAGCAAGCAATTTGACGAAGGCATTTTCTCGACTGAGCATGCTTTTCCCAGATAACTTTAGCTTGTGTCAAGTTGACAAAACAAAACAAAACAAAACAAAACAAAAAAAACAGGACAAATATGCACTTGGTAGTCTGAATAAGAATGTCCCCCATAGGCTCATCTTCAATGTTTGGCTCCCAGTTGGTAGAACTGTCTGAGAAGGATTAGGAGATGTGGCTCTGTTGGAGCAGGCGTGGCCTTGTTGGAAAAGCTGTGATATGGGGGTAAGCTTTGAAGTTCTAAAATCCCATGGAGGCCAAGTCGCCCCTCTTTCTTTCTCCTCTCTCTCTCTCTCTCTCTCTCCTTGCTCATTTTCACTCTCTTTCTGTCTGCAACTTGGCTATCAGATGGGAGCTCTCAGATTCAGCTCCAGCACCATGCCTGCCTGCCTACTGCCACATTCCCTGCCACAATAATTGGATTAACCCTACGTGTAAGCAATTCATTATCTAAATGCTTTCTTAAATGCTGCCTTGATTGTACTGTCTTCTTTCAGCAATAAAATAGTAAGGAAGACACATACCTTTTAATAATAAATTTAAACATTTATACACTCAATTCTATAGTCAAAATACACAGGAAGGTTGACTGGGCCAAGAAACAAAATCCATATAACAGTTTCCTCCAAACTTCAGTTCATCCTGAAGCAGAGTAGAAAGGTAAATTCCAAATAGCTTCAGAAGTCCCTAAATCTGACCAGATGCACTAGGTCTCATCCCTGCCAGAGTAAACAATCCAAGATGAAAGTTTCTCTCAGACAAGCATACTCAAGCTAAAAAGAAGAGTCTGGGACTCAACTAGATGTATGGAAGAAGCAGAAACTAGTGGAGCTCCCCAGACTCTTTGAAAGGATGTTCTCCAATCTGCCAAGCTCCCTGCAGGCTGTATAGTGTCCTTCAGGTTGCCATCTTTTGTGATTTGTTAACTGTGTTGGGATGGGCTTGAGTTGTTCTGCTTCCTTTGAATCATTTCTGCTCCTGTAATTAACCCTTCATCCTTATCCCTATAACTAACCCAAATTTATTTATAGAACTCATTGGCTCACCACCTGGAATTTGATGATATGCATACTTTGGTCTGTCAGGGGTTCCCCATGCAGGATAATTAAATGTGTGTGTTATGTCTCCTCAGGAAAAGTTTTGTCATCCAACACTGAGCACCTCCTTATGGTGACAGCATGGATGAAAGTACTCCAGTTAAACAGGACCAGGAAACAAGCAGGTGTTTCTATCATATCTGAGAAGACAGGCCTCAAGCAAAAACTAATCAGGACATATAAAGAAGACCACTTCACTCTAACCAAGGAAACAATTAACCAAGAAGACATACTATCCTAAACATACATTTACCAAACACAGTGTACCAAATTTGACAAAACTTACTAAAATTACAGACAGATTAGCATCAATCTAATAGTAGATTATTTCAATTCCCCACTTTCTTCAATAAACAGATCACCCTAACAACAACAACAATAACAACAACAACAACAATCTAAGCATAGAAACCTCAGAATTAAATGACCGTACATTGAATGGACTTAACAGTTATCTACAGAATATTTTATCCAAACACCAAATAAGATACATTCTACTCACTAGATCATGAAACATTCTCTAAAACAGACCAAGAAAAGACCACATTTTGCAGGGGGAAGCATTAACGTTTCAGAGAGATTGAAATAGTATCATGTATTGATGCATCGTCTCAAACAAGGCTCCTTCCTTGCCATTAATGCTAGTTTGTGTCAAATTGACATAAAACTAGCCAGCACAAGCTACCTAAAATGATATATAATATATAGGTCTGTGTATACATATACATATATAGTTTAAGTAAATATTTATTATCTGGTTCCTCAAAGAACAATAAACTAACAAAAACAATTCCAAGACCAAGCATGAGAAGCCCCCTTTGGAGTTGATGGTCAGAGTTGCCTAAGTGACTCCTGAAACATTATAGGCTACTGATGTCCTTGGTTGCCTCCCAGAGGTTGCAAGTAAATCCCTATTGGATAAAGACATGCACTTGGTACATAGGACCTGGAAGACTGGACCAGATCTGACTTGGATTCTTCCTCCCTGAGGACTGACTTTCATCATATCAGAAAGCACTACGCAAGTTTCCAAGGGAGCAATGCAACAATAGTCCTACCCAGCTATAATGTCTGTGAACTAAATCAATAACCAGCATAACATGTTATCCTTAAAAGTGCAACAGTAGCAGGCATACTTTGTCAGTAATCAAAAGCCCTCTAATTGGATGTAAAGCCCACTCAACACGGTACAAATCATGCCTGGTACTGTAAATCTAGTTAATTACTCAGAGCTACTGAAGTCACGGATCTTGGAAGAAAACCTAAATTGCCTCTTTTCTAAACCAGCATGATTCCTTACTTACACTCTGAATGTTTGAATATTTATCCTTATGTACACAAGTATAGGTTTCACCCTTCAGCAAATAAATAAATAAATAAATAAATAAATAAGTGGCTCCTTGAAGTAGACAAAGACAATTCTAGAAAATCACAACAGACTGAAACACCTAGAACAAGTAACTGTGTGGTACCAGCCCTAAACTGATACATCAGCAACGCAACCCTTGTACCTAAAGCTCATGAATTATAGTGGAAGAAAGGGGCAAAAAGATTGCAAGAGCCAATATAACAGGAAGTTTGCTGTGATATTAGTCTCCTAGAAATGTCAGAGAAGCTACACCTGTGAAGTCTCTTCAACTGCTAAAGCAAGAGCTGAAGATGACACCAATAGACACACTCATATGGAAGGCGGAATATCATGGCGTCTCAATGCTAAAGAACTATACACAAAGAATTCTGAGAACAGGAGAAATAATCTTCCCCAAAGAAGAGTCCCAAAATTGGTTATCCAATAGCAAATGGTAAGCTATGAAATTATGTACACCCAAGTGGCATTATACAGACTTAGCTGTTTATATTTACATATTTAGTCACACACACAAGACCAACAACAATAACAAAAATTTTTAAATGACTAAATAAGTAAATAAGTGAGGCATGAATTTGGTAGAGAGAAAGCAGTAGGTGCATGGGAAGGGATGAAGGGTGGAAGAGAAGGGAAAATTATGTACTTCAATTTTTAAATGTAAAACATATTTTTTAAAAAGTCAACTAAAATATTCTATCTCCCAACAGTACCAGCAGGCAAAAAAAAAAAAAAAAAAAAAAATGGTGCTGTAAATATTCACTTGTCAGATTTCAAGAAATCAGTTTTCTTGTCTGTAACAGCGTGAAGGTGGAAGGGGTACATGCAGAAAAAGTCACTCAAACATTTATATCCACAGTGTTCAATGGTAAGTGAATATACATACCTAATTCTCTGTCTGGTCAAGAACAAAGACGTATGGAGGGCTGGGAAGATGGCCCAGTTGTCAATTTTTTTTTTTTTTTAATGACAGAGTTGCCTCACATTTGTAAATACGGGGACTTGAGCTTGGATACTGAGCATACACATAAGAGCAAACCTTGGTGAATGTTCGTATGTCCAGATCTGCTGGAAGGAGACAGGATGTGGGAAAGGCCATCAAAGACAAGCAATTCTCCAGGGCGCAACAGCAAGACACTATAGCCAATTAGTGAGCTCTTGTGCTCAGTGGGAAACTCTATCTCAAACACAGATGGGAAAGCCTTCTATGACAACACCTGAAGTTACCTCTGGCTTCCACACTCATGTGCACATGTACCCACACACACACATACATACACACATACATACAAACACTAAAGAATACATGTACCCACACACATACATACAAACATACATACAAACACTAATGCATACATGTACCCAAAAGCACCCATATACACAAATCCTAATGCACACATGTACCCCCACAAACACACAGGCACATATACACAAACACTAATGCATACATGTACCCACACACACACAGGCACATATACACAAACACTAATGCACACATGTACCCCCTCACACACAGGCACATATACACAAACACTAATGCACACATGTACCCCCAAACACACAGGCACATACACATAAACACTAATGCACACATGTACCACTACCCCCACATACACAGGCACATATACACACAAACACTAATGTACACATGTACCCTCCCACACATGTACACATAAACACAAACACTAAAAAGAAAGAAAATGAGAGAGAGTGGGGGAGTGGGAAGAAAAGAAAGAAAGGAAGGAAGGATGGAAGGAAGGAGGGAAGGAAGGAACTAAGGCAGGGAATGAATGAGTACGAGGAAAAGGAAAAGTGGAAGTAGGAAAATCAGAGAAACTACGCAAATAAGGTAAAGCCTTTGTATCATTAACTACAAAATCTATTATATTTTGCCTCACAGAAAAGCCTAAAGGACTAAAGCTCTGAAGGTTCTCTTCCTGAAGTCTCATTTACTCAAACCTTGAATGTGTGCCCAGTTTCAGCTGAAGACTCGTCCATTCTTCCTGCTAGTCTGAGCGACAGTGACTCCTGAATACACAGGACTCAGAGTACTAACATGAACACTGTAAGTAAACAGTCATGCTACACAGCCAAATTATCACCTGTCTTAGAGAAGAGAGGCAGCCTTGCCTATATCAGGATGAAGCCACAACCTGCTGTGCCCTCTGCCATCTTCCCGCCTCTCTGCTCACAAAAGAGCGGCACTTCTTCCTCCTAGAAACAGTTGAATGACACTCTGAAGAGAAAGCAGTTTCTGTTATGCACAGCAGTAACTTGAAACTAACAGACTACAGACAACCATAAGTGAGCACCAAGATCCTATGTGTCTGTTCAAGTGTTTCATGGTCTGCTTTCAAATTTCCTAGCTCTCTTAAAATCAGCTCACTTCAGAACACAAAACTATCCTGAATATGTCTCAGAATCAAATTAAAAATTAATTTCATAAATATATACAATACTCATCATACACATTATGTGTTAAAATATCACTAAGAGCAAGGTGTGCCTATGTTAAAAGTGCTGGAAGCATAGCTGTTTGAGTACTAATATTACAGAAAAGTTCAGTTATCTGAAGTATAGTCTAGACATGGGAAATAAAGAATAAATATTGAATGATAGGCAGATTTGGGCCCAGGGGTCCCGCTCAAACTAAGGCACCAGCCAAGGACAATACAGGAGGTAAACTTTAAACCCCTTCCCAGATCTAGCCAATGGTCAGAATATTCTCCACAGTTGAGTGGAGAGTGTGATATGACTTTCTCACGTACTCTGGTGCCTCACATTTGACCATGTCCCCTGGAGGGGGAGACCTGGTGGCACTCAGAGGAAGGACAGCAGGTTGCCAAGAAGAGACTTGATACCCTATGAGCATATACAGGGGGAGGTAATAGGGGAGCAGTCATAGGGGAGGGGAATAATGGGAAAATGGGGGGGGGGGGAATGGGAGGATACAAGGGATGGGATAAACATTGAGATGTAACAAGAATAAATTAATACAAAAAAAAGAATAAATATTGAAAAAGCAAACTAGATGCTTGGGAGATAGTTGAGTTGCTAAGCATAATGAACGACCTGAGTTCAAATCACACACATCTGTAAGCCCTACAGTGGAGGGGCATGGAAAATAAGCAAATCTCCTGAGCTTGCTGGACAGCCAGTTTAACTAATCAGGAAATTCCAGGTTCAGGAGAGAGCATGTCCAAAAGATACAGTGAGTAGTATAGAAGACAGCAGACACCTCCGTATCCACACGAATGCTCCTACATTCAAGCACACACGTACATACACTGCACATCAAGAGTAGTGGAGAGAGAAAGAAGAAAACAAAAGCCTAAGTTAGGAGAACTAAAGTTCTGCTCCTGAAGTTTCCTATACACGGAGATAACAGTTTACTCACAGAAGAGCAGCACAAAGCCATTTCTTCTCTTCTAAACGCAGTTATAAATGGCGTGGCTCTCCACTTCCCCAAGCTACAGGAGACTATTGGATATGACAATGTGAGTGATGCCCGCTGAAGACGGAAAGGAGTGCCACTGAGAGCATGTGTCCATCCAGGGATATGAATGCAGTTTGAGAAATGTTGAAGCCTATTGTCAGAAATTCCAGTCTGGGAAGTGTGTTCCCGCGAGCACTGTGTTTGATCAATGCCTTATTACTTTGGCAAAAGTTCACATTTGAGTTCATGTTTTGTTTCTGACCAGTGAAGTTTAAATGAGATCCCAACAATGATTCCAGGAAACTGCATCATCACTGAGTAGGCATGTCTATATTTTTTGTGTCCCCATAGTACTTGCTTGTTCACATGGTGATAAGCATCTACCCATACAAATATATCCATAGGACATTTTTTAAAGGTCTTTACCTGATGAAACTTGGCAGCTCAGAGGTTTGTATTTCCCATTCTTTGCTCAAAAGCCCAATTAATTCAATGATCCTATTATTTCAACTTTATCTTCTAAAAGTTTCAATTGCCAGAACATATTTAAAGATTTAAATTAGGTGTAAAAGAATAGGCTTTTCATCAATGGAAAGAGATTCTTGAATGGTTTCACGGCAACAGTTCGTGTGGCAGGTTGACAGAGGCATTTCAATATTTGCTTGACTAAACAATCAGTTAAGTGTTTGGCATTGTTCAGATACAAATTTAAGTTATCAAAATGTACATAAATGCATACACCTAGGCAAACATGAATAATCTCTGACCGGCCACCTAGATTTAAAGAACACACGTGGCTTTGTAGAATCATGTCCAGTGGGGCACGGGGGACTGATCACAGCACCAGCTGATACTGTTATAAATGTGCCCCAAGTTTTCCAACGGCCTCTCAGATATTCTGTGATTTTCACAAATAAAAGCTGTAGCATTTGAAATAGTTTTTATCATTCAATAAATCGATATTTTATGATTAATGCAACATGCTTTGCACATACAAGTGTGGTATAATAAACTCTACTTTTCAAATAATTTTAGATTGAGCTAAACCATCTGCATTTTCCAATGGCTTGTCTCTTAGGTACTTTGTGATTTTTACCTCATTCAATCAAATGGCTTTTATGATTAATGTGATATGCTTTACACATACTAGTAAGTACGCTGCATTAATTCTACTTCTCAAAAATTCTTCAATTGATTGCCTTTCAAACTAAGGATAAGGTTACAAATCATGCTAAGGTCTCAAGAAAAAGCACTATCGATTTCATTAACTAACACAACACAACATACATGAGATGAAATTCAGGTCTAATATTTTATAAATGAAGATCTCCCAAGAGACCTTTAATTTCTACTGTCTGGATGTATAAATAAGTAATGCTTTAGCTTTTGTTTTTAAAGCAAAACAACAGGTTTGTAAGAGTGATTAGTTCTGCTATCATATACCACTGCATAATCCAGATAACTTTGCCATGGAGAAACCCTGCCAAGTTCCTTTCACACAGGTTATCTCACTCTCACAGATAAAGCTACTTTCACCATGTTTTTTTTTTTTCTATTCATTAATAACATTGGCATTAAATTAGGAGCAGGGTAAAACTCTGGGTAAAAAAGGAACGGAGTGGGAGGTTTGAAATGCAGCATTGCCTTGTGGGAAATGTTCAGCATTGCAGAGCTTGCATGATGCACCACCAATATCCACCATGAATGAGTTAGGAAGCCATATTCCATTTTCCAGCTGGACACAGAGCCTTTAAATACTAAAGCAATCCTTCATTGCTCACATGACAACCTTTCCCTCAAAGAAGTCAAACAACTGAAACAACCAAAACCATGGATTCTTCTACCTCAGAGTAGGTGAACATTCAACCAACCCAGGCCTAGAGTTGATTGGAGTGAAGAGTCATGATACCTTCTATATTCAGCACTCTTCTTCCCAGAATGCTCTAGTGTATGAGGTTTTTACACTAACCCATGGCTCCTTATACTTGAAGTGGTTTTCCCCTGGCCTGGCCATTCATACCAGTAGTAAGTGCTTTCTGAAACTGTGTGTGGTGAGCAGCCAGTCAACATTATATACATACTTGAGTAAAGGCTTCAAACACTATGTTTTCAAAGATACAGTAAATTTAACCTGTGGGCAAGATGGAAATCAGTTCAATGAAGAATAGTTTCATGAACCAAGGGTACCTGCAATCACAGCACTGGGGAGGTAGAAGAGGAAGCAGATTAGTCTGAGCCATGAAGAAAACCCTGTCTTTAATTTTGCCTTCTGCCGACCTGGAAGGACCAGTAGCATCTAGCTGTATTTGCTCCTATAAATGAAGACTTGTTTGGAGACACTACCTCTCTTTCTGTCTCTAGAGATAGTCTCTAAACTGCCAACACAAGAAGGAGCAAGATTCTCTGAAGAGTTGGGCGTATAACTCTGGTATTCCCGCCAGTGAGCTCAAAAGCATTTCTAAAGAGACCTTGCCTTATACCAAGTGGAGAATTTCTTCCCATATATCCTGATTACTAGGGTAATGGAGAACAAGAAATTATTGTCCACTGAAATGTGCTCAAAAGCAACTCAGGTAGAGACACACTGACCACCAGAAGTCCAGGTAGACCACCTTCCCTTGAACCTCCCCAACTCTCCTGGTGTACCTCCCATTATCCTCAGTCTTCCCTCTCCCCTCATTGTCATGTCCCAGCCCCTAATTCAAGCAGAAACCCCCAGCTTGGAAAGAAGCTGCTCTGGCTGTAGAACATCACATAGGCAACCTGCCCACAGACCCCCCTCACAGTGCCCCACCTTATTCCCAATCACCCCAACCCTCCTTGTCACCTTGTTCACCCCCAACTCCAGCAGACACCACCTGCTGAATGAGAGGCCACACAGACCAGAAGAACTCCATCCTCCAAATCTTATGTAAACCCATTGCTAAACTATAGGCCACACCTGCCAGACGACCAGAGAAAACAGAAACCAAGGAACAAAGCATTATCTAACAAAGCCAAACTCAAAATCCATGACCTACACCTATACTCACCCAAAACTCAGATGCCTAGACATGAGCCTAAGAACATGACCAAGAACAGCCAAGGCAGTATGTCACCACCAGAGCCCAGCTATTTTACCACTAGAGCCCTAAATTTTCCAACACAACTGAAACACAAGAAAAAGACCTTAAAACCAAATTTGTGAAGGTGATAGAGGTCCTTAAAGAAGAAATTAATAAATCCCTTAAAGAAAGCCAGGAAAACACAAAAAAGAAAACTGGAGGAAATGAGTAAAGCCTCTAAGGAAAGAAAAAAAACTGTTAAAGGAAATGAATAAAACTTTTCAAGACCTGAAAATAAAAATAGAAGCAATCTTTATTTAAAACACAAACTAAGGGAACCTGAAAATTAAGAAAATCTAGGTAAGTGAACAGTAACTACAGAGGAAAACTTCACAAACAGAATACAAGAGATAGAAGATAGAATCACAGGCATTGAAGAAGAAATGGATACATCAGTCAAAGACACTGTTAAATCTAAAAAATTCCTGACACAAAACATCCAGCAAATCTGGGACAATATGAAAAAAAAACTAAATCTGTGAATAATGGGAATATATACATAAGAAAAATATCAGATCAAAGGCCCAGAAAATATTACCAATAACAATATATATCTACAAATCCAGTCCTACAGAATGTTGTCTGAAAAGTACACATATGTCAGAGACTGATTCATATGGAGAGTCAAGAAGTCGTTCCTCTGATGAATGGAAGCAAAACAAGATCCCAACCACAAATACTGCAGATTCCATCTCTTATGCCTTAGCATCTCAACCAGAAGCATCAGATGTAGTGTGAAAATATGCTAGAAGAAAGAATCCAAACCAAGGAGGTTAACTAAAAAAAAAAAAGAAGGAAAGTGCACACACACACACACACACACACACACACCACCACCACCACCACCACCACCGCCGCCACCAAAAACAATAACAACAATAAAATAACAGGTCTTAACAATCACTGGTCACTGATATCTCACAATATCAACGGACTTAATTCCCTAGTAAAAGGACACAAATAAACAGAATGAATATGAAAAAAGGAACCATCCATCTGCTTGCTGCATTCAAGAAACACATCTCAACATGAAGGGTAACCAACACCTCAGGGTAATGGGTTGGAAAAGGGTATTCCAAGCAAATGGACTTGAGAAGCAAGCTGGTGTAGCCATTTTAATGTCTTTAAAAATAGACTTCAAGGTGAAATCTATCAAAAAATGAGGAAGGGCACTGCATATTCAAAGAAAAAAATCCACCAGCATGATATATCAATTCTTAACATCTATTCTCCAAACACAGCATACCCACTTTTGTCAAAGAAACATTACTACCACTTAAGTCACATACTCTGATTGTCAGAGACTTCAACACCCAACTCTCACTTCATCCAGACAAAAACTAAATAGAGAAATTCTGGAGCTAACGGACATTATATTCATTTTTAAAAGGCACCTAATAGATATTTACAAATCATTGCACTCAAATACTAAAGAATATACCTTCTTCTCAGTACCTCATGGAAATTTCTCCAAAATCAACCACAAACCAAGTCTCAACAGATAAAAGAAAGTGAAAATAAGTCTTTGCATCCTATCACATCACCATGATTTTATTGCAGAATTCTACTAGACTTTCAAAGAAGAGCTAACACCAATACTCCATAAATTATTCCACAAAATAGAAACAGAAGGAACATTGTTCAATTCATTTTATGAGGTCACAGTTACCCTAATACCCAAACCACATAAAGACTCAACAAAGAAAGAGAATTACAGACAATTGTCAACCAAATCCAGAACTACATCAAAAAGTTCATCCACTACAATCAAGTAGGCTTTATCGCAGAAATGTAGGGATGGTTTAACATATGATAATTAGTAAATGTAATCCACCATATAAATAAACTGAAAGGAAAACACCCACATGATCATCTCATTTGTTGGCAAAAAATCTTTTGAGGAAATCCAACACCATTTCATGATAAAGGTACTGGAGAGATTGAGGATGCCAGGGGAATGGCTAAACATAATAAAGGCAATTTACAGTAAATCTATAGCCAACATCAAAGTATATGGAGAGAAACTCGAGCAATTCCACTAAAAGGTTGCTCACTCTCTCCATATCTCTTCAGTATAGTACTTGAAGTTTTAACTGCAGCAATAAGACAAGCTAAGGAGATCAAGAGGATACATACTGTACCCAAAGTATCGTATCAGATGATGATATGACAGTATACATAAATGACCCTGAAATTTCCACTAGGGAACTCCTACAATTAAAAAACACTTTCTGAAAAGTTTCGAGATACAAGATCAGCTCAAAAAAAAAAAAAAGTAACCCTTCTCTATACATATGACAAACTGACAGAGAAAGAAATCAGGGAATCAACAACACCATTCACAATAGCCTCAAATAATATAAAATACCTTGTGGTAACTCTAACCAAGCAAATTAAAGTCATGTATGACAAAAACTTCAAGGATTTGAAGAAAGAAATTGAAGAAGATTATCAGAAAATGGAAAGATCTCCCATGTTTATGGGTTGGTAAGATTAACATAATAAAAAATGGTCATGCTACCAAAAGTAATATACAGATTCAATGCAGTCTCTGTAAAAATTCCAACACAATTCTTTGTGTACCTTAAAAGGACAATATTCAACTTCATGTGGGAAAACAAACAAAGAGAACAGTTGGACAATAGTAGGACAAGAGGCATCACCCATGCATGATTTCAAGCTCTACTACAGATCTATAGTAATTAAAATCACATGATATTGGCATAAAAGCAGACGCATCAATTAATGGAATTGAATTGAAGAGACAGATATAAACCCACACACCTATAGACACCTAACTTTTGATAGAAGCCAGAAATGCATGTCGGGAAAAAGAAAGTATTTTCAACCAGTGGTGCTAGTTTAACGGGATGTCTGAGTGTAAAATAATGCAAATAGATCCATATCTATCACCCTCAATTCCAAGTGAGTCAAAGACCTCAACATAAACCAGATACACTAAAACTGATAGAAAAGAAAGTGGGGAATATCTTTGAACGAATTGGCACAGGAAACAACTTCCTGAACAGAACACCAATAGTGCACGCACTAAGGTCAACAATTAACAAATGGAATGTCATGAAACTTAAAAGCTTCTGTAAGGCAAAGCACATTGTCAGTCAGACAAAGGAGCAGCCTACAGAATGGAAAATTATTTTTATCAATTCCACATTCAACAGATGGCTAATATTCAGAATATATAAAGAACCCAAGAATCTAGACAAACACCACAATACAATTTAAAACTAGGGAACAGATCTAAACAAAATTCTCAATAGAGGAACCCTAAATGGCTGAAAAACTCTTTAAACATGTTCAACATCCTTAGCCATCAGGGAAATGCAAATCTAAAACTACTCTGAGTCTCCGTATTACATCTCTCCTACCGGCTAATATGGAGAAAATGGAACATGCTTCCATTGTTGGTGGGAGTGCAAACTTGTTCAGCTACCATGGAAATCAAAAAGGTGGTTCCTCAGAAAATTGGGAATTGAATCATCTCAAGAGCCACCTATAACACTCCTAAGCATATACCCAAAGAACACTCCATCCTACCACAAAGACACTTGCTCATCCAGGTTCATAGATCTTTATTCATAGTAGCCACAAACTGGAAACAATGTAGATGTCTCTCAAATGAAGAATTAATAAAGAAAATGTGGTATATTTACACAATGAAACATTATTCATTTAAAAACCATGACATCATGAAATTTCCAGGCAAATGGATGGAACTAGAAAAAAAAATTACCCTGAATGCGACAACCCAGACCCAGAAAGACAAATGTGCTCACTAGTAAGTACACATTAGGTGTTAAGTAAATAATATAATCATACTACAACCGAGAGACCCAGAGATGGTAAATAACAAATAGGGCATTATTAGGGACATGGGGATCTCCTGGGAAGGGGAAATAAAATAGATATTGTGGGTGGACTGGGGGCAGGTAGGGATGGGAATCGGAGGGATCAGGTTGGGGGAAGGAATAGGGGGGAGAGGACAAGGAGAAACTTCTGGAGCTAGAGGGCAGATGCGGGTAATGATGGAACCCACCGGGGCAGGAAGAGTGTGCCCTGCCAGCACACAGTTTTAATGGTTCGGTCTGGCAGAGGTTAAACCGTCTTCCCAACTTGCTTTCACGTGCTTTTTGTTCATGCAAAAATATGCAAGGCCTTAATCCACATCACTCATATTTCACACCAACCCCAAACAGAGTGTCTCTGGAAATGACTCAGCCAATCTGCAATTCAGGATTAACTTCCTGGCTGGTTCTTATCTGTTCATACACCAATGAGTACAACAAATCGTGTGTAGATTTAAAAGTAGGGAAAAGTATGTTTTACCATCCATATAAAAAATTAATTTGTAATGGCAGAATAAATCCAAGTTACCAATGCCTAAGTTTACAGGTTGATGATCCGTAAATATCTCATTGTGCCACTTCATTTTCCAATTAATTATTGAAATAAAAATGCAATGCAAATGTGCTGGAATTACTCTGGTGAGGATATCAACTCTTAGCAGAAGAGCCATTACTTAAGAATGAAAACACTTACATACAAGAATTGAAATTGAAATATGAAATTTTTAATAATGTAACCATTATACTAGATTATTAAATCTAGTTAAATTATTAAACTGTTAAATTTTCAAGGTTATTTTTTACCTACTAAGTTTACCTGAATTCAGATAATGATAAGTCATGTGTAATATCATCTTTATCTGAAGGTTTACCTTTAAAAGCACTTGGCAAAAATCAACATCTTTTCATAAAAGGGACGTCAACACCTTGGAGAAGAAATGTGCCTCAGTCGGGTAAAAGCCATTGCAAACTCGTGGCTCACACCACACTCAACAGCTAAAGTGTAAGTTTTCCTCTAAGATGGCCACTCCCATCGCTCTATTTATCACAGGACTGAAAGCCCTTGTGAAGGCAAATATCAAAGACACCCTGATAGGAAAGAAAGAAGTGAACTGGCCAATGTTTGCTGATAACACGATTTTATATAGAATTCCCTGAATTATCTACAAAAACTTGTTAGAACTGGTAATCAAATTAGGTGAAGTCAAAACACATTAACCTAGAGTCTCTGAGTAAGTAACGATCCTCTTAGCTACTAGCTGCCATTCAACAAGGAAATTAAGTGGGGGAATCCTATTTATACTAGCAAAATGAACAACATGTAACAAAAATATCTAGAAAAATTGATGGAGGTTCTGTTAAGATGGGTTAGTAGAGAACAGAACTTGCTATACAGGCATAATGACTAGGTTCTAATCCCCAGCAACCATATGAAAAGCCAGGTACAGCCCAGCATATGTCTGAGAGCCCAGCACTGGGGTGGAGTGCAGAGGCAGATGGTCACCAGCCTAGCTCCAAGTTCAAGAGTCCCTATCTCAGGGGAATGAGAGGAAAGATACAACATAACTTCTGATGTCCTTCCTCTAAACTCCATATAAGAACATATATGTGCATAAGCCACAAAAATATACCACACTCATGCAATTATAAAGAGGTAAAGAACCTGTATACTGAAACTATAAAACTGATGAAATAAATAAAAGAAAAATAGAGATAAAGTAAAGGATATTCTATAATCATGGATGGGAAGAATTGATGCCGTAAAATCACTCTAAGCTATCAAAAGTGTCAATGTAATCTTTACCAAAACCTAAATGGTTTTTAAACATCTTAAATTAACATGATCTTGAATATCCAAGACAAGGTCAAACCAAAGAACAAATCTACATACATGGCATTCAATTTTCAAACATATTTGATCAACTGGGTTTGTTCGTTAGTTTGTTTTTTCAGAGTTGAAGACCAAGCTCACACAGGGCTTTGCACTTGCTACACAAACACTCTTCCACTGGTGCTGAATGTTTCACACAGACAGACAGTCAGAAGGAGTAGGCACAACAGGGTCACTACAGACACTGGCAAGATATTATGTATCTAAAAAATAAAAAACTGATAAGGCGAACTTCAAACATCCTTCCATAAATATGGCTAGTAAGCTGTATGATGGATATGCTAATTAGATTAATTTAAGCATGCCACATTTTATATATATATATATATATATAGTACCAATACACTACATTTTACCTAATAAACATATACAGTAATCTTTAAATGAAAATAATAGTAATGTTTTAAACACAATAAGATAAAAAATAAAGTGTAATTCTTTATTTAAAGAACCGTTTTGTAAGTGAATCACTTTTCCCTCAGTCTTTTGTTTTTAGAAAAGCTTCCTTACAATAGTACACAGAGTCACTTCTCAAGCTCATTAAAAGGTAATCAGAACTGGAAAATTCATTAATTTCACCCTTTCATTAACCCCTTTGTGGCCCTTGAAGAGAAGCATTACAACCAGTCACCCAGGCCATGATAGCAGCAAGCAAACTCTCTTTCTAAGTGACTTTGGTCTCTTGTGGAGAAGTAAGGGGCCAAAGCTGCCCATGGCCATCAGGGCACTGCTGCAGGGTACTGGATTCCCAGTGTGAACCACAAAGCAACCAGCAGCTCTGTATTCCACCCACTGGCCTTCCACTCAGGAGGACACTGGCTATGCTGAGGGCAAACTTCCAGCATCCGTTTCAGCACTAGAGAGAAGGGCGAGGATAAAATGAACTCCGCAGGTAAATCCCCAGGCACAAAATTGGAAATGTACCCTTTTGTGTCACTGCTGAAAACTGGCAGCCACCTCCACCCCTGCCTGGGGCTGCTGTTCACAGACTCTGGAGCAGATCTCAAATAGAATGGTAAACCTCAGATATCTAGAGTGGAAACCCCACTGTTGATAAACACCAACCATGTCCACCCCAACCCGAGCATGGATAACACAAAAGAATGGGAGGAGGGGAAGCTTTTTTATTTTCTTTAAGGAATGATTTCTTTTTAAAGTTCGAAGTGGTTTCAGAACCAAGATGCAGAAATTAAGCCTCTCCTGGAAGGTTTAAGAGCTGTAGTAAAACGTCTCCTCAGCAAACACAGTGGATGTTCCGCTCTCAAGCCTCCAGACAGAGCACCGTTTTAAACAGGCACATTTAAATGACCCAGAAAGATGTCTCCTGCACTGTAAGAGCATCCTGTTCAGTATGGTTGAGACTTTGGATAACAGGGTGATAGGTTCTGAGGGAAGGAACCATTTGCTGCATTTTAATGCAGATAAAGATCACTGGTTTACGCTACCAAGCCAACAGGAAAATAAAATTTTAAAGTCAAGATAAAGGCAACATGCATGAGTACACATGCAAACCCCATGGAGTCCGTTTAGGAACATGGAATTTCTTGGTTGTTTTAAATATTCATTTCTTCCTGATATAAGCTATTCACTGGATTCACCTGGAAACCGTGCCACAAGAGATAGCTGGTAGAAAACAACATATAGCTAGGAAAAGTTTCAAGGACAGAGACACAGAATCTATTTTTATCCAAGAGAGAACCAATTTCTCCCTGGCAACTCAGCAGCCCGGGAGGTACAGGTCACCTTTCCTCTGTAACCCCTCACACCCAAGCTACTGCTGACTGATCGTTGTCGAAAATGAAATAAATAGGGGAACGAGGAGAAGAAACACATGATCAGTATTCCGGGCAAACGTTAGGTGTCCTACCTACCCGCCCCTTTAGGCAACGTTCCCTCTTCTTAATACTGCTGGAGATCACCTCAGCATTCATAATGGTCTACTGAGTTGCCAAGCCAAAGCAGTTCCCCAGCGCGTACTGACCCACCGTTCATGCCACTGTAGACATTCCGGTGATGGGGTGATGAGTCCTCTTGAGCCTGCCGCCGGAGGGTGCCCTCCCTGCTGCCCGCGCCGCTGCCTCCACCACCACCTACATGTTTGTGATCAGGGCTGCCTCCATAATGCTGTTTAAGATGCTCTGGGCTTGTTCCCCTGGGTCTGGGGAGGTGCTCCAGGCTCCCACTAAGGGCATGTTTCTGAAGATGCTCAGGGCTCCCTCCACTGTGCCTGGCATGTTCTGGGCTGCCCCCTGGCCTGTGCTTCTGGAAATGCTCAGGGCTCCCACTCAACACGTGCTTAGGCAGCATTTCTGGGCTGCTCCCTGGATGAGGGTGCCTCTGTTGCTCTGGGCTGCCCTTGCACAAGGGCTTGTGGTGCTCAGGGCTGGGTCCTTTCAGTGTTTTGGGGTGATCTGCGGTCCCGGAAGCCCTGGGTTTGTGTAGATGTTCAGGGCTGGTGCTCCTATGTTTGGTGTGCTCTGGGCTGCCCTCGCTCCGGGGTTTCTGTAGATGCTCAGGACTGCCCCCACTGGCATGGTGTTTGTGGTGGTCTGGACTGTCAGTGCTGCCTGTACTGGAAGTGCTGCTGCCATCACCCACATCCCGCACATAGGGTGCAGCGGAGGCAGCCAGCTGGCACAAGCTAGCCTGGCTGTCGATGGAGCAGCGGCTGCCGGCACATCCTGCCCCCTTCTCCTCATCCAGCAGCACGCAGAGCTCCTTGAGCTCCATGTTCTCCTTCACCACTTCTTCCTGCTTCGTCTCTAGCTCCTTCAGCTTCTGCAAGTATAAGGCCACTTCTTTGTGCATCACTCCAGCTGTGTAGCGACCCAATCTCTGCCACTCTCGGGACACTCTTTTGCCTTTCTGCCGGTCATCATCCAGGAAGCAGCACAGGTCCCTTAGTTCCTGATTGTCTTCCTGGAGTTTCTGGTTAATATCCTGAAAAAAGAGACGGAGTTCAAAGGACGCAGACAGAAGAGAGGGTGTGGAGCCTAGACCTTCGCTATGGAAGGCCTTAGAACTGAAGAATACTTACTGCAGCTCTCCACCTCTAGCTCCAAAAAATATTTACTTTATGATCCATAACAGTAACAAAATTACAATGAGGAAGTAGCAACGAAAATAATTTTATGGCTGGGGTCACCACAACTCGAGGAACTATATTAAAGGGTCTTAGCATTAGGAAGGTTGAGAACCAGGGAGTGTCAGGTGAAAGACCACAGAAAGGTGAAAGACTGAAGTTGACCACAATGTTAAGCTATAGGCATTGGTTATGTTCGCTATGGGATACTCTACCAGTTGCTCTATTCAGTTTTTCACCCCCCAATGTTTAGGAGGAAATAATTATGGGTCTTACAGAAGAACATGGCCCTCAAGGAGCGCCACTCTGGCAGCAATTGGGAGCAGCCAGTTTATAACAGTAAATAAGTCTGGAGACAAGATGCCCTTGCCCTACACTCCAGAAACAAAGATAGTGGACTGGTGGCTCACATAGGTAATCCCAGCAACCTGAGGGGCTGAGGCAGGCGGTAGCCACCCTAGGACTTCAAGGCTAATTTAGGCAGTGAGTTTCATGACAGAGAGAGAGAGAGAGAGAGAGAGAGAGAGAGAGAGAGAGAGAGAGAGAGAGAAGAAAGGAAAAGAGAAGAGAAAAAGAGAAAAGAAAGTTGGTTGTGCCTTGTGACTGGTGATAGGCCCTGAGGCAGCATTTCTTTTCAGACTCAACAGGGCAAGATCAGCCCAGTCCCCCAGCCACTAGTGAAAAGCACAGCACCCCTAGGGACATTTCAGTCCACCGTGTCCACCCTTACTGCCCATACACACTGGAAATTCACCCAGGCAACTCACACTTACCATAAACCAAAGCTGTTCTTCCTGTTCTAATACTTCTCCCCAAATTGCTCGTCTTAGCAAACCTCACCTCCACCTGTTGATCTTTACAGGAATACAGGGCCATCCCCGTATCTGCTCCCTCACCTTCCATTTCTGAGCCAAACAAACCTTTAGGACTTGGACTTCCAAAAGTTAAACTTTTTATTCCTGCCTTGGAAGCTGTAATTGCTTCCCACTGCCTATAGAACACAATGCAAAATCCCTCAAGGCTCACACAGCCCCACATGCTCTGTCTCTGTCTACTTCAAATGAATAGTGATTCATTTGTTCACTCACAAAGAGTTAGTAGGCACTGATTAGGTACTAGGTACCAGTGCAAATGTCAGGAATACATTCACAAACATCTAAGAGACCCTAGGACCCAGGATCCCACAGCTTTCCCTCTGTTAAAGAGTATCAAAAGGCAAGTCCAGACAGAGGTTTCATGTGTGACAGATGCTATGGGAAAACCTGCCCTTCCTCCTGCCATCTACCCCTACCTTGTCTTCTGTCTTCTGACTTCCCTCTCTGACCTCCAGCACACACTCCTTGCCAGATGGGTCTTCAAAACCATTTTCTGCATACTGAGCCTGCCCTGAAACACCTCGGGTACCTCCCTTTGCCAGGGAAAACGAATAAATCCCTTTTCTATCAGATGATGCTTATGCATTCAGAGTAGAAAATATCAAAAAAAATAAATAAAATAAATAAATAAATAAATAAATAAACAAAAAAAATAAATAAATAAAATTAAAAAAAAGAAAATATCTCCTTCTTACCACTATGAAGTTGACAACATGAGCACTTCCTCTGAGAAGTATCCTCTAGAACCATTATACCACCATGATATGATGAATCTCCTACCCAGCATGCAAAGCCTCTGACATACTTGAGCATCCGCCAGACATCACTTTCATCTCCTTTCACATGTAGAATCATGACAGTGTGAGAAGCAGATGTCTGATCTCTGTATATGCGACACATTCATTGTGCTATCCTATGTACAATGGACACAACACACATTGTGGACATGAAGATTTTTTTACAGCTCTAGGCCTATAGCCCAAAGAAGCTACAGCTGGATCAACTGAGAAAAGAATCTGTGCTGTTTTTAGACAGCCCCTGTTATGTTGGCATGGGTGTGCAGTTGGAGGGGGTAGCTAGCCCTTGATACTGATGCTTTAGAGGAAATCAGAAATTTTGGGTATTCAAAGAAAATTATACCAAACAAAATCAATCTTGATAAACTTCAAAATGTATTCAACATTAGGTCCACCCAGGCATTTGAGATGAAGTTCAAGTTGTGTTGGTCTTCATTGAAAATGAATTTCTACCTGAAAGCTCTTGAATTTGTCAATGCCTTAGCTGTTCTTGACTTATCTATAACTATATTGCACAGGACAACTGTTATCATAGGCTTTCCTTAAGAAGTGAAATGGATGCTTTTCTGACATTGCAGAGCAGGTGGTCCATTCACATCTCCCAGTGACTCCCTCTTCCTATTATTAATGTTCTTAGGAATATTATCTGTCTTCAGTGTTGATCCATTTTCTTCACCCTCTAACAAAGCCACCAGCTTGAACTAGTACCCTTATGAGCTAGCTTCTTCAAATATGGCATATTAGGATATAGACTTTCTTTTTTTAAAAAGCACTAGATGTCCTTTTAGCATGCCATTTGCTATCATGATGAATTATTGTCCCATGGATTCATACGCCCAAATAAACTCTTCTTTTTAAGCTACCTTGGTCATGGTGTTTTATGACAGCAACATCAAAGTAGCTAACACAAGAGAAAGTGGTGAAATTAATATAATCAAGGCAACAAAGCTACAGCTACTCATCCTCCGAAGCAGTCCCCACCAGAATTCTAGGCTCATCAGTACAAACAGATGCTTCTTAGATGCTTACAGTGTTAACATTCTAACCAAAATATCCTGCCACCATGACTTGATGTCTACATACGAGACACAAAGAATATCCACTAAGCCTTTTCTGGACAGTACACACCTGTGTGACCTTGATGAACTCAACTCATTGGTGTCTCTGTGTCTGTATAATGTTTAACACTCATGAACTCACATGTATTATTGAAATCCCAAATGGAACAGATCAGAAGGTTGAGATGAAGGGTCAACAGCTTCCCTAAGTTTATCAAACTGTATAATGGTACTCCCACCTAGTCACTTCAAAATAGTTAGATATGATCTTTAAAGACAGGTCACAGAGAGAAGTAGTGGTTCCAATTAGCCAGCATTTATAGTCTTCAAGAGTATCAAGCCCTCAGACCACCCACAAAAAGGAATCACTTTCTTCCAGTTAAGACAAAAATAACAAAATATATCTATGGTTCATTTAGTCAGGCACACTCATGGCTTACTATGGGATCCAGGGAAGCTCTGGTACAAACTGATGAACAGAAGCAAGGAAACTGACCTCAAAAAAAAAAAGAGCCTTCAAACCACAGTGCACTTAGGATAGACAACAAGCTTGATGTCTACCATATCTATCACAAAAGGGGAGCAGAATCTGCAACAGAAAGTGACCTGTAAGGAGTGAGTGATGTTCTGGGCGAATGTGTGCTGATACCATGGGCACCGCCACGACAAGGACCCTAATGGTCCCATGGAGGTGGCAAAACCTTCCCCATGTGAGGCTCAGAAGGACGGCAAGGCCTTCCTCAGGCCCAAATATGAATGTTGACAGTGTGTGCAGAACAACCTATTGTAGTTTCACCAGATGTAGGGACCTTGAAGACTGCTCCCATATGGAGATTGCTCCTATGGAGATTAGGCAAACCTTCTTCCTTGTTAATATATGTATTACACTCACCTCCTTGTTCACCTATATGCAATAACTCTGCCTCCCTGGTCAACTGTATATAAGAAACATGCTGAGCTTGAAGGGTGCCATAGCTCTATTCCTCCACCAGAGTGAGCATATCTCACCTGATCTCAACTTTTCTGTGTGTCTGTGTGTTGCTGTCTCCTCCTTTCTCCATCTCCTTGCTGCCCCTAGTTGGGGTTCTGAGGTCCAAGCCATGCAAGAACAGCATAGCAACCAGCCTTCATCACCTCTAAACTTGCTAAGGAGGTAGCTCAAAAGCCTTGCAATATTGGGTCATGAATCCAGACCTCAAAGTTGCCTACTTGGGGCAAAGTTGCTCTTAACTGTCCCAAGAGCTATTTCTCCAAATGAGGCTGCTGGAGGGGTGGCCACACAGTGTGATGCTCACACCGCTTCTCCACACCCTCTTCTAGACTTGCACACAGTCGGTGTACCCAACCTGAAAGAACTCCCAAGGTTGCCTTGAGCTGTTAATATTAGTTCTTCATCTGGGTGGAATCTTGAAAAAGGTAATTAAAGACTCTCCCAAGGCACAGTGTGTTTCAAACCATGAAAGAAGACTAAACTGGAGCATCACAAAGAGGCTATTGCCAAGACTGATGACAGCAACCACCATATTTTCCAGCATCAGCATCCCTGCATACTGTTGTATCTTATTCTCACAACACCTTTAGGAAGTAGATCTTATCATTCACATTATATCGATAAAACAAGGATCTGAGAAACGAATTACACAAGCTTACCTCCCTGATAGGTGAGCGTTCTTAATTCCAACGTACTTCCAAGACCATTTTCCTTCTACCCTAGCCTTCCTCTCATTTCCCCAGGGAGCCTGGTACTTAAATAAATACTCCATTAGTAATAGATTAAAACGAGAAGGATTTGACTGTGGGAATGTTCATATCTGCACCTACTCTGGGGAGTGTGCGACACTGGGTTTGGACCTGCGGGAGCCATCTCCACTGGGGCTCACACATAGGTGAGCCTGGAGCATCCGGTCCTTCACATTTCTCAGTACCCCAGAATCCCAGAGTTGGAGCACCAGGAGACTGAACAATTTGTGCCTGGAGGAAATTTGGTCCCCGGGGTTCCTAACATTGATTTCGTTTGTGTCTGGCTTCCTATAAACAAAAGCAGAACAATGAGAGGAAGGAATACCAGCAGGCACCAGGCTAGCTGTGAGCAAGAGGAAGTCTGCAGTGCACAGCGGCAGGGCGGTTCCTGGCGGCGGGTCTGCAGCAGCCTGGCTGGCACATTGGAGCTCTCCAAAGGGAAAAGAAAGTTCGTGGGTTTGGGAACAGACCTGGCTCAAAATCAAAGTATCAGCAAGGACACTTACCCGGAGCTCTCTACACCTGCCCCCACCCGTGCTTACTAAAATTAATGTGGAATCCAGAGGGAAGAGCGCAGGGAAGTAAAGCAACTCCAGGTGACGCCAATTTTATTACAGAAGAAAATCATGGGAGCCAGTAAAAGACTTGAAGGCAGAAATCACTCTCACCTGCACCCAGCACGGAGTCACACTCACACGGGCCCTTGGTGGGAGGTTGGGGATGGGGGAGGGACCCGAAGCTTCTCTACTCTTCCCAGCAGTGGTGTCCTTTCTTTGCCCTCTGTTCTCCAGAAAGCTAGTGGCGCCAGAGCAGCTACACCCGACCCCTAAAGGTGAAGATGTCCTCGGCTGGCAAGCTCGCTAGTCTTCTCCCATGGGGTACAGTAACCTAATTCCTGAAGCATCGACTTTCTAGGTTTCTTGGGACATTAAAGTCTCCTTGTACTCACCGTGCCCCTTTCTGACTTCTGGCATCCTTGGTTCCTATTCTCTTAGTCTCAGAAGCATCAGAGAGAAAGCCAGATGCCAAGTCCCCATAAGAAGAAAGGCAAAAGCCTCCAAAGTTTGGAAAACTTTAAAGGGCTGGAGATGGGGACAAGGGGTGCTACTAGGAGGAAGGAGAAGCTCACCTGTTGACGGAGGAGCGAAAGTTTGATTCCCCCCCCCCCCATCCCACCCGCGACTCCCAGATCACTGCCCCGCCCAGCCCAGTCTCCTATCTAGGCCCAGTACTCACCTTGAGCCCTCGGATCTCGCCTAGATGCAGCTGCAGGCGGCGGTTGACCTCACGAATGAGGTTGCTGTGGTCCAGCATCGCGCTCACCTTCTCGGCCTCCGCGCGCCTCAGGCTGCGGATCAGCTCCTCCTTGCTCCACTGAAGCAGCTCTTCGTCCGTCACTTTAGACAGATCCTCCACGACCGTGGCTGCGGACACGCTGGCCGGAGCCGAGGGACAACTTTCCGCCGCCGGCGCCGCGCCTCCAGCCGCCTTCGACATGGTATCCGCGCAGCGGCAGGTGCGAGTGGGTGTAAGAGCCGAAGCGACTGGCGAAGGCGCGGGAGCGGCTGGGCGGCCTCCGCCCACACCCCTGTGTGCTCGCAGAGTCAGCGGCACCGCCCGGGGACCGCTGCGTGGGGACGGCGAAGATCGCGTTGCGCGGCCATCCTACCTCTCCATCCACTCGCGCGTACCTGCCGAGTCCCGGGGCCCGACAGCCGTCTGTCGGTGGCTGCAGTGGTCCGTCCCAACTCTGCGCAAGTCCATGGTGAAGGGCGCCGGAGAGCGGGAGCGGGCGGGGACACCCAGAGGGTGCCTCAATCCCCTGCCCTCTCCTCCGCCCAGATCCAGACAGTCTCCCCCCCCCCTCACCCCCCACGGTCTGTCACACACACGCACAAGCCCTTCTCTCCCCCTTGCTCAGCCGGAGGCTCCGATGCTCTTCTAGATGCCCAGGGCTTGCTCAGCACTCGGTCTTCCCTAGGAGACTGGAGAGCGCCGAGCCCTTCCCCGAAGGCTTGCTGCCGCCGGCTGGCTGCAGCCCTGCCTAGGATCCTAAACTGTTCTAGAAAGGCTTGGGTTTTCAGAGCCCAGAGGAGGAGGGGCGGGAGTTGGGGAGCGGCCGGGAGAAGGGGCTGGTGCCCGGGACGCCTGCATCCCGCAGCGCCTCCAGCTAGGGCTAGACGCAGATGCCGCTCAGCTGCTTCCCGAGACCCAGAACACTTGGGTGCTGTGCTGCCAGGGATGGCTGGGGGTGCGGTTCCCAGAGCACAGGGGTGCGGGTGGGGCTGGAATCGAGAGCAGGTGCGGAGCAGGAGTCGCCAGGGCCTTGCAAGGCTCGAGCGCGCCACCAAGTGACTGAAGATGGTCCCCTTCCCTCCACCTCCGCAAGTCAGACTCCACTCCCTGAGATGAAGGAGAGGCAGCCTGCTGACCAAAATGAGAGACATTCAGTACTTGGAAGAATTGCAGATGCAAAAATTCGAGAAAAAGACCTATGAACAGCTAGCTGAATATGCTTCGGGGAACTGGAGAAGAGGGAAGAAAAACATTACCAGAGGTCACAAAATCTTCAAGCTCAGAAAAACAGGGGACACCCACCCCATCCCTAGGCCTTTGTTTTCTCTAAAAACTCACCACCTCATGAAAAAGCCTCCTCTGGCGGAAGTACTGGACGTTTTAACCATTCAATTGACAAACATCAAGGCCTTTAGAAAAAATAGCTTCTGCTTCTCCTGGGGCCCGGATTTTCAGATCGGCACACCTGGTGCCCTTGGCAAAGCAAGGCTCTTCCGTAGAAGAGCTGAAACACCAACCAATACTTACTGAGCTTTCTATTTCTCTATGTCGCAGGAGAGGCTGGCCTTTGATGGTCCTATCCAAATGCTCTGGGTTCTACGTTTGGGCTAGCCTCTGGTTACGTACAGTACAATCCTGTTTGCTGAAAAATAAATTGATTTTCCTGAAGGATTGGATGCACGAGGCCCTGACAATATAAGGACCAGAAATGCATTTAAGTGACCAGGAGCAGCTTCTTGTCAGAACCTTGGAACCACCATGGGATTTACTCATAGACAACAGGAATCCAGTCCTCAGGACTTATAACAGGCTTAACTTTGGTCCTTTCCATCTTTTTTCCCTTGTGTTCTTTTGCCTTTGTAGGACCCTTTGTAGGCAAGATGCACTTTCAGCAGATGGCACCTCAACTACTAGCCCCTAATCTTAGACTTCCCAGAACCATGGGAAATAATTGTCTAATGTTGGTGAGTCACCCAAAATAAGCCAACTAAGAAAATGAGTTTTCCCTCCGTGAACCCCTTAGCTCTTTAAGACAGGACCTACTTCCTAAGTTGGAGTAAGTACTAAATAAAAAGAGGAGAAAAGAAAGATGGTTGAAGGGAACAAAATTGCCAGGGCCCTTTCTTTGTCCGGGTTCTTTTATTCTTTTTGTTTGGATTGTCTTACAACCTACAACATATACACAAGTACTCTTAATTTTAAAAATATTAATTACAGTTTAATATTGTGATATTGGGGAAGTTGGAGACATTTTGCACAGTTGAGACATTTTCAAAATTGTTTAAAATTGGGGAAAATGTGGCTATAATGACTTAGTCTCAAATTTCCGCAAAAACGCATTCAGTTGACAAGGTTTTTTGGGTTTTGTTTTGTTTTGTTATTTTTGCTTATGATATCAAATAAAATCAATCTGCATGGTAAGGTAGGGTAAATCTCATTTATCTGTGTTGAACAGAGTAACACAGGCAGCCATAGAACATTCTGCCTTATTTCACTAAGAGCCAATTTCCCATGAAACATGCAAAGCAGCATAAATGCATTACAGTTCACCTTTGATGCCTAAGTTCCGAGTCCAGCTTTATGCCTTCAGTGCCCATGGACTTTATTTGCTAAAACCATGAGCCAAAATACACCCATACCCCCCAGAAGTTTCTTCTTGCATGGTGGTTACAAGGATAGAAAAGGAAACACACCTCCCCATCCTCAGTCTCACCCAGTCTGGGAAGAGGGAGGAGGTAGTAGGATCACAGAGGCCACGGCTGGAGCCTCCAATCTCCTCCAGCCTCTGTTTCAGCCACTAGAAGCTGGAAGACACAGAAACGGATAGAGCCTATATAGGGCTTTCAGAGGAACACAGCCTTCTGATAAACTGATTTTTAACTCTGTAAGATTCATTTCAGGCTTCTGGCTTTCTAGGAAAGATTGCATTCCTGTTGTTTTCGGGCAGTAGGTTTATAGCCACAACAGGAAACCAATAGATTGCCACTTAGAACAAAGCATGACTGTGCTTCCTGTATTGGCTGCTGTCTTTCTGGGGCTCTACAGCTAGTGAATACCGCTGATCCCACGCAACCCTCTTCATTTTTAGAGAGCAAAGGTCTCGTTTATCAGTGAATCCTCTACCACATCTGGCAAGTTAAGCAGTTGTCACAGAAGCCCGGTAGAGGTTGTTGCGCTGTGTCTGAAGTTCAGTCCCCGCAGTGCCTGTGTGCTGATGTGCAGGCAAGAGAAGCACAGTAGGAAGGCCACTTCCTGAAGTGATCTCCGTGTGGGAAAACAACCAACCACACACTACATCACAGCCACTGTCTTGCCTCCTGGCCCCATCACTTGGAGTAGTTCTGAGAATCCATAACCTCAGGATCAGAGAAAAGAGAGTGCTAAGTGCAGAGCCTACCCAGCAGGCCTGACCTGCAAGGCAAAGTCCCTACTGCACCTGCCCAGTGCTGCTTGTGCACCTGCAGGAGTGCTTCTGCTCATGCCTCTGAAATGGAGGTGAGGAGCCTTGCAAGTGAAAACACCACACCCAGCCACATGTTCGCAAAGGTATTCCCACTGAATCTTGCTCTTCAGGAAGGAAGTCAACTCTGTTTCTCCAATAGTCCAGGCTCTGACAGCTGCAGCATCAACCAAGATGTTTGTGTCAAGTTTCCCCCATGTTATAAATAGCAGGCTAAAAATGGGATCCTGCTCAGTGCCCTTCAGAACAGACCTCCCTGTCCACCCCTAGGGCTCCATGGCCATCCTGGACAAGTGTTTTCTCACAGTCTCGGCGATCACCTACAGGACATACGGTACTAGCTCATTCTGCCGAGAACAGGGTAGAGACTCAGTCCAAACCCTTGCAGCTGATAACGGGGTGGCTTCTGACGTCCACATTCACCAGAAGAGGGAGGAGAGGCTTAAAAGCCTCCAAGTGGGCAGCCTGAGGTCCTCGTGCCATGTGGATTCAATGAGACTGGGTTTGGACACTAACAAAAGAGCAAATAAAATATGAAAGTAAGAACACACAATAAAATAATTGAAAATTTAAAAAGCAAATAAAAACTGAAAAAGTTTGGGTATTGGTGAATGAGAAAATAAAAAATGAGAAAAGGCTTTGAGGACAGCAGAAGTTGATCTTTTGTCTCTTGCCCTCTGGTGAAGAGGCATGAGTAGTGGCTTGTCTCAGGAGCACTGGCAGGAGTTTCTAAACCTAGTGTTGTGCCCATCAGAGATAGTCACGCAGGAAACTCCCTGCTTCAGCACCACCATGCAGCTGAGTGATCCCCTCACCTCAGCTTCACAACTTCATAACAGATGCCATCACTGACCAGCATCTCCGAAAATGGACCTCTTCATCTTGAATCCACCACATCGGTTCCTTCACAACACACATGCGCAGTTATGTACTTCCATCCTTTTTACCCCCACAGGGTCTCACTGTGTGGCCAGAAATTGCTATGTAGGCCATGACAAAACATGAGCATGGTGGGATTAAGGACAGCTGCCTTCAGGATATGCTAAAGAGGCAGGAGTGCAAGATCAGTTCTTACCACTAACGAATTTTTAAAATAATTTATTCAAATGACATCCCGATTATTATCCCCTCACTTGAATCTTCCCGTTCTTACCCTCCCTCCCTCCCTCTCTCATCTGCCCTATTCCCCTCCCCTAGACTTCTGACAGAAGAGGACCTCCTCCCCTACCATCTGAACATAGCCTATCATGTCTCATCCAGATAGCCTGCTTCCCCTTCCTTTGTGTGTCACCAGGCCTCCCCACCAAGGGGAAGTGATTAAACATGGGTCATGCATTTACGTCATAGTTGATCCCCGCCTTCTCCACAACCATTGGCTAGAGCTGAACAGAGGGTCTAGGTTACTGCATGCCTTGTGCTTAGTTGGTTCAACAGTTTGTACAAGCACCCCTAAGTCCAGATCTGCCTGCCCTGATGGTCTCCTTGTGCTGCTGGAGAGATGGCTCAGCTGTTAAAGGCTAAGCTCACAACCACTAACCTTTTATTTTCACTTTAAACTGTGAGTTTCATCGGAGGCACAGCTGCAGAGGACTCCATGGGCAGCTCTTTTAGGATTGAGAAAGGTTTTTTGATGTTGTTGTTTTTGTTTCTTTTACTTTTTTTTTTTTTTTTTTGTTTTTTGTTTTGTGGTTTTTGGTTTTTTTTGTTTTTGTTTTTTCTTTTGTTTGGCTTGGTTTGGTTTGCTTTGGTTTGATGTGTGTGTGTGTGTGTGTGTGTGTGTGTGTGTGTGTGTGTGTGTGTTTGTTTCTGTTTTGTTTTTTGGGACAGAGTTTCTCTGTGGAATAGATCCCTGGCTGTCCTGGACTCATTTTATAGACAAGGCTGGCCTCCAATTTACAGAGATCCACCTGCCTCTGCCTCTACAATGATAGAATTAAAGGTGTGCGTCACCACGCCCACCTGGATTGAGAGTATTTAACATAGGGAGCCCCTAGCAGTGGTATGTTTCATAATACAGATTTTCTCCAAGAACTTGCATGCCACTGGTAAGAGGTGAGCTCTGCAAATGTCTATTAGAAGGCCACTTATTTTCTTTTTCTTTTAATATTTACTTACTTATATTTTATGGTTGTGTTTCCCTGCATGTATGTATGTTACCCTCAGGTATGTTTAGTGCCTGTGGAGACCAGAAGTAGCCTCAGCTTTCTTAAAACTGGCATTACAGATGGTTATGGGCCTCCATGTGACCATTAGAAACCAAATCACTGTTCTCTGTAAGAGCAGTAAGTGTTCTTAAATACTGAGCCGTCTCTTCAGCCCCTATTTTTAGTTACATGTAAAGGGTTATGTGAAAGTATATGCACATGCCCACAGAGTTCAAAAGAGGGAACTAAATGAGCACCCGATGCCCAGGAGCTCGAGTTATAGACAGTTATGAGCTGTCTAACTTGGGTGCTAAAAATTAAACTCTGATCCTTGGCGAGAGCAGCAAGTGCTCATAACCATTAAGCCATCTCCATAGCCCATGGAAGGCTATTTCTGGAGCATCCGTAAATGCAACTGTTTGGACCCTGGCCCACCTGTCTCATCTGATGTGTTGTTGTTGTTGTTGTTGTTGTTTCTTCTTCTTCTTCTTCTTCTTCTTCTTCTTCTTCTTCT
Source organism: Acomys russatus (assembly GCF_903995435.1). Taxonomy (NCBI): domain Eukaryota; kingdom Metazoa; phylum Chordata; class Mammalia; order Rodentia; family Muridae; genus Acomys; species Acomys russatus. The sequence goes on along the minus strand of NC_067158.1, from coordinate 2,189,971 downwards.
TCTTCTTCTTCATCCTCCTCCTCCTCCTCCTGCTCCTCTTCCTCCTCCTCCTCCTCCTTCTTCTTCTTTTTCCTCCTCCTCTTCCTCCTCCTCCTGCTCCTCTTCCTCTTCTTCCTCCTCCTTCTTCTTTTTGCTCCTCCTCTTCCTCCTCCTGCTCCTCTTCCTCCTCCTCCTCCTGCTCCTCTTCATCTTCCTCCTTCTCCTTCTTCTTTTTCTTCTTCTTCTTCTTCCATGAACAAGAGTCATGACAACTCCTTTTTTTATATAGACTCCTTTCTGAGTCTTTGGAATGCCTAAGAAAGTCCCGTGAGTCCTATTTTCATCTATCTGTACCATTTGTCTGTCCAACTATAGGTATAGGGAAGATTCTAAGGCTAAGATTGCCTTCATAATGCCATGAGTTATCATTCTTAAAAAGAAAGGTAAGATAGAGTCCATTTGAGTCTTTGGAGGAATGAATATTCATGGAAGCTAAGGAATTCAGTGTTCTGGGACTTTTACTGTAATTTCTTTGGGAACAATAGCAATATGCTTTTGGGGATGTAAACAACTGTAAGTCTGTGAGACACTGGACTTACTGAGGAGAACCAAATGAGTGAGAAAAAAGCCCTCTTAAATACTCCTGGCAACAAATGTTGAACAGTGTTGGAAATGACAGCAATAGGGAGTAGGAACCCCAGGCACCCAGAGATTTCACTTGTGGGAGAGTAGAAAGGGACCAAAGGACCAGAGAGGGAGCTTCACACTGTGTCATTACTATATCCCCTAAGACACACAGCATTAGGCCAGAAGCATTAGGCAGTCAGGCGCTCCACCTGCATCTCAGGAGTACTGAAGAGGCACCTGCCTTTGAACAGGTTCCCCATGTGATATGTAAGGACACCAGAGTCTGTGAGGTGCTGACACAAACCAGAGTCAAATAGAAGCCAGCCCTTATAATCTAACGTGTTCCTTTCTAGAGGGAACTCTTTTGTGGAGTGGTCAAGCCTCCATCGCATCCAAGCATGTATGAGGTGGGAAACAAGGCTCATCCTGCTTTCATTTGTCAAAAAGAGTGAAAGCTCACTTGAGGCCTAAGAATGCACACTGTAATTTTTCCTGTTCCTAACAGGTCATAGCCTTGTGACTTAGAACCGAACCTTTGGGAAAGCAGTGACATGTCTGAAGCATTTTTTTGAGATCTGTTCTACCATTTTCTTTTAAACATTCTCTGCCTACAACGCTCACCCACCCTCCTTGGGTGATGTGTCAATATGAGGCTCACCATTGCTTAGACAACTGTTCAGGAATCTCTTATTAATGCTCGTAAATATAATGTGCTGTTCCTCTAAGGTGGTTATTTCTGGTTCAATGTGTAGATAACAATGTTGCTTTAATTTGCATTCAGTGCCCCAGAGGGAAGTTTTTGTAAAAGTTCAAGAAATCATAAAGTCAATTTGAGTAGTGGGAAACACAAAAAAAAAAAAAAAAAAAAAAAAAAAAAAAAAAAAAAAACCAAAACATGCTTCTCTAGTTCAATGCCTTTCCTCTTCTCCCTAGGGCACACAGAATTCTCAATTGCACGATAATATTCCTGCAATTTATTCAGTACTGGCCGAGGATAAGAACCATATCAGGTACTGAAAACATAACCTTTCATTTAGCTTCTGTCACAGAGGTCCCTGTAAAGTGCCATGTTGGCCTGAATAAAGTTTGAGTACTAATTTCAGCAAATCACTGAACAAAATGGCCATGTTGTACATGTGCTATGTGTGTGTGTTTGTGTATCTAGAGATAATATGTCCCCATGTGCTATCCGTGTGCATTTGAAAGTGTATGGATTCTCATCTCTACAGCTATTAGAACAGAACAGGTCTTAGCAATGACTGCAGAAAAGCACACCAGCATATATAATGATAGACCCGTTATCTCACCACAAAAGCCAAAGAAGTCTATACCACCAAGATTCCCAATATTTGTTCTTAAGAAAAGCATAAGAACTGAGATGAGAAATTTTTAGTAAAATCTGAAATGTTGTGGGACTACAGGTAAAGATGGCCAGCTTTCAGAAGCCTAGGTTACAGTTTAATTAGGAAATAAAACTGATTCCCGTTTACAACAAGGCCATGGACTCTCACCACTAGCTCTAGGTTTTGTTCCTCTAAAATAGGAATGTCAATATGTATCAGGTCTTTTGTGTAAAAATAGTAAAAGGAACAAGTTTCTGAAAATATAGTATGTGACCAAATATGTGACATTTGATAGAGACTCTTCGTCTCTATGTTGTTGTCTTTTTCCACCCAGCAGAGTGTCCACTGAGGATTCACCACTAACTTAACAAAGGGACTCTGCCCTTGTTTGTTTCTGTTCCTCTGGAGTTGCAATGCTGACTATGCAGGGGCCAAGAGTTTCACCCCACAGCCAAACCCTAAGCTACATTGAAAGGAAGGGGAATGGGAGTTAACCAACCATTCTACATCCATGCCCAAGTCAATTCTGAGACCTTGGATAATCCACAAGGAAAGAGTTGTATGGCTTAGTAATAGGCCCTCTTTTTTTGTTTGTTTGTTTGTTTTTGTTTTTGTTTTTTGTTTTTGTTTGTTTTTGTTTTTTCAGTGATGTGTCCAGCCATGTGTTACTCTGGGCTCTCCTTATAAACAAATCCAGGTAGACAGACTGGATGGATGGATGGATGGATGGAAAGATAGAGCACCTACACAAATAGATTTCTTATATAATATAGTCACAGAGGCTGAGGAGACCCAAGAGTTGGACCTAGTTGCTAGAGAGCCAACAGTACATCAACTTATGTAATTCTGAAGATCTGGGAATGAGATGAGCAGTTGTGTGAGCTACAGTCTGAGTCTAAGTGAGAAATCAGAAAACAACAACAACAACTGTCTCAGCTTGAAGACAGACAGAGAATTCTTCCTCATTCTACCTTTTTTTTTTTGCTAGGACCTCAGTTGATTATATGAGCCCCATTTGCAGTAGGGGGAGTACAATTGCTTTACTCAGTCTACTGTGCAGATGCTAAGCTTGTGTATAAATAACTCAAAGACTTGCCCAGAATATTTTAAATCAAATATTCACATATATAAAATGACTCTGTCAAGTTAACATAAAATCAATCACCGTGCAGCAGTGTATGCCATGGACTGTGCTCCAAGCTCCATTTTCCTTGAGCTGGGTACCCTAGTAGAGAAATCAGGCTACTAAATCATGCAGTAGCTCTTCCCATGGCCTATATAATATCTGCTCTAAGAACTGTCCATGTTCTTCAGAAATGAACTGAGAGTCTTGCCTTCCTAGGCCTCACTCATCTATCCTTTCTCACTTCCATTGGTTTCAGGACTGAGCATCACTATAGGCTACATCTAATACCCCAAGAAAGGGCAGAACACTTTATAATGTGCTGCAATGAAACATCCTTTTAATAGTCTTCTTATTGTTTATTTTTAACATAGAGTCTTCCCAGAAAAGCATCTGAGTTAAGTAAAGTACACAGAGAAAAGGTGCAGTGCTGAACATGCACTTTCAGTGGAAAAAAAAAAACATAATAAAACCACAAATGTCCACAGCTGGAAAGTCCACAAAAAATGTTCACCTGGTATGAAAATAAGAGAACAGAGAAAAGGAGAAAATCAAAAAACAAAATCAAAATACAGGAAAGGAAAAATGAGCGTTCCCTAAGGCCAAGAATATTAAAAAAAAAAAAAAAAAAAAAAAAACGCACTGGAAAATAAACAGAAATAAAAACTGAGTAAGCATTCTGGGAGCTCCAAGTCCAAGAAATGGTACTGGTGCAAAATCACAACAGAAGGGATGAGTCACTGTTTAGCAGCCACAGACAGGGTGCTGTCAAGTTCAGCACATGTGTGACAACTAGGAGTGGAAAGCCCCAAAGCCTCAGAACACTGTGCAGCTGCCCTCAGAACACAACCAATCAACATGAATCTGTCTCTTCTACAAACGAACAAGGGAGAGGGGCACACATAACGTCTCCATGCAATTTCACATGTACAGTGTACAAATGTTTAACAAAGACAAGGGAGGGAATAAACAACAGTGCCATGAGAGTGAGAAATGATTCAGATGTTGGCCAAAAAATATAAACAATGCAGGCAGGGAAAGCTGAGGAAGAGAGAGCTCTTGCTATGGTAACAGGCTTAGAAACTAAATGTGACTCTGCATTGAAAATGTAATTTTTTTTATTCTGAAAAGATAAAATATTAACCAAACATAGAAGAAGGGAAGAAGAATGATATAGTGGAAGAGTGGAAGAGGGGGGAGAATAATACTAATAATACTAAGGATGTTGGAAAAAGCCATAGGAAAACCTATATTCTACAAGATAGACATATATACATTCATGTACAGATACAGTGTATATGGAGCTACCCCACAGGGAGGATGATGCTCCACCAGGAGCCAAAGACTAAATGACAAAAATCCCAATACCAGCAGTTGATACTTTCCTTTGAGCTGCTAGGCAGGAGGTCCATCAGGCCCCCACAATATAGGCTACTGTTCCTGGTTGCCCGCCAGAACTTGAAGGTAACACCCTGTGGCTGAAGATGCCTCACACTTCCATCACTGAGCTTGGAAAGATCCAGCCCGTGCTGATCGAGCCTCCTTCTCGAGAACAACTCATAGCGTCGGAGGGTCTTCCTGGCAAGTTGCCAAGGAAGAACTTATCAACAGTCCCACCATGTTTTAAACTGAACACAACAATGACCAGCCTGGCAAGAAACCTCAAAGGTGCAATGGCGGCACTTCTATATTAGAGGTAACAGCAACGACCTAATTGGGCTGAAGAACAAGTTAATAGGAAAGAACTCATGCCCGTACTGTAAGCCTAGCCAAGAACTCATGGCTGTAAAGGCCACACACCTCAGAAGGAAACCTATTACTGATATTTTAAAAAATAATATAGTTTTCAGCTGCTTTCCAAATACTTGTGCTTATGCCGGAAGTGCAGGTATGCATCCCCCCAAAAATGCTTCTTTTACCAACAGATCAAGGCCATTACAGACACTCACCGATGTACAAAGTGCAGAGAACACGTGGTTGTGGAGGGCTGAGCCCCACTGGACCTTCTACAACATAACCCCTACATGCACTTAAGGCTTGAAGCATCATGAAGAGGGAACAGCCAGAATGTAAGAGCCAGAGGATCAGGAATGCTGCAGAAAGATGGTTTCTCCTGGACATGACAGAGAAGCTGCCAGCCATAAACTCTCAACAATAGGTTTGCTAGCACATGACCTGGAAAAAAAATCCAGCATTCCAACATGGATGGGGAAAAAGTTCAGAAGGCCCCACCTCTAGACAAGCAGTTGCAAGCAGCCAATGCTACTAAGGGAGAAAGAGCCAGTTTTCTTCAGTGACAAGCCCCATGGCAGGCTACCCATGCCTAAGTTAGTAGTCCTAAGCACATGAACACCTGAGAAACACTAACTGGACTTTGTAAGATGTATATGTATACATATCATAATAATCGTGATAATTACTACTACTACTATTATTATTGTTGTTGTTGTTGTTATTATTATTGAAGTCATAAATTCAAAAGAAGATTAGAGGGCATAGGAAGAGTTGGACAAAGAGAAAGGGGGCTCAAGTTAATGCAAACACAATGTAGCTATTCATATAATTCTCAAAATTGAAAACAAATTAAAAGATAAACATAAATAAATTTCCTTATATTAAAATAAACTTCTGTGCTCATGACTAACATGTGAAAACCTGGAAATGAGTTCTAGACACAAGGAGGCAGAATCTCAGAGACAGGTGGTTATAGGTCCTTTATTTCAGAGGGTCAAATTCTGACCATTAATGGTGTAAGAGAGCTCTCATGTGCCACTGTAGTTGCTGATAAATCAATATCAATTCCTGTAGAAACAGCTGAATCTCAGTGGCTGGGAAAATGAAACACAAACCAACCTGCTCACAAGACTCATGAGCCAAGTTTCCAAATGCTTTCAGTATTTAACTCTTCACTTAGTGTACCTGGACCTACTCAGGATCTTTTAGCATAACAGAAACAAAAGAATGTGCATATATTATACAAGGGATTTATTTATTGGACTGGATTACACAGCTTGGGAGTATGAATGCAGTGGTGACAGACACCACTGCTCAGCAAAGAAAATGGCTTCCCACCCAGGTCTGCTGCCTACCTCGACTTCTCTCCACCAGGACCTACAGCCCAATGAAAGTTGCTGCTTGCACAGAAGGCATGCCTTTCCTCACCAATTGCTATCTTACATGTCAATCCAAATGCCCCAACAGACAAACAGAGGTGTGTTTTTCTTGTCTCTGACACCTGTTAATGCAAGAAAGTTGACCACCTAGACCAGCCACTAAACATGGCTTATCACCAGTCTCCTTGTAAAGTGCACAAATCTGATGCCCATGCACAGCACAGACGTTCAGTGGGCCTCTCAAAGCTAATCCATCCAAATCTGAGTTCTCTCTCATCTCTTGGCCTGAGCCACAGTCCCTCGTGCTCCGTATCCACTTCAGCCACTGAACTGAGTCCTACACTAGGGCTTTGGTCTTTTCTTATTTCCCTCTGCTTTGAGTACCGAGTTGCCTCAGATGCTTCCATTTGGTTTTGAGGTCTCAACTTGAACATCTCAGTAAGAGTTTCTCCTGATCTCAGTGCAGCTTCGAAGAGCAGAGAGAAGTGGTTTCAATACACATGGGCACAGGGTGGAAAGCTGCATGGCAGTCAATGTATTGTACACACACCGGACAATCGGGAATGTGAAACCACCTTGCCAGAGAAGAACAAGAAGCTTTGGCATGGCATGCTGGCTGAAATGTCTGCACTGGATAGCATTGGTCATTTCTGATACACTTAATCATCATAACCTAGTCAGATTCACCAAGATGAGAAGGGCTGAGATGTATGGTAGTGTTCATGCCAATCGAAGAGAGCCAGTTATGGACAGATCCTAGACCATTAGCCACTACAAGCTGTTTCCTTGGAAACTGCTCACCATGTGGGCGATTGGGATCCCTGTGGCACTATTTCTTTCTCTAAGGTTAATACTAGACTGATTTTCTCTTCATCCATTCATCTGTTCAATGTTTCTAAGAGATGGGATTCTATCACATGGCCCAGGCTGGACCCTAATTCCTCAGCTCAAATGATTCTGCTTTAGCCTCCCAATCATTTGCCACAATACCTGCCTAGCAAATACTTTTTGAGTGCTTCCTTTTATATGGCAGACACTGAGTGAGACTGTGGAGACTGTAGTCCTACACACTTATCTGTGGTACATGGTCACTCTTTTGTCTGGCTCATTCACGTCATAAGTGCTACCCATTCACTAGTCACAAACATCTTGGTCATCGCATCAAATGTTGAGGTAACACAGAAATCCTTGCTCAAGTATGTTTTTACTTAATGATAACTTCAAAATTTCAAGAATAGTGATGTTGGTGATTTCATGATAGTAGTTATAACTATTCTATCTGATTATTAGTTATTATTTTTAATCTCTGACTGTGCCTAACTTAGAAGTCAAATCTTATCATAGGCATGTGTATAAGAGAAAAGAAGTCCACGTAGAGTTTGGTGCTTTCTATGATTTCAGGCAACCACTAGCAGTCTAGAAACATCCAACCTACAGATCACGGAAGACTACTGTCCAGATTCCAGAGGTAGCAATAAGTCACTTGCATAACACTCCATAGTGTGGTGGGAGAGGCATGCTGCAACATGAGACACCCACACTGTCCCCACATACTCAGTGGTATGCTGTACATCCTGAACCCAGTGAACATGCAGTATACATGGGACATTTGTCTTTCCCTAAGGCTATACTGTCCTGGAGAGTACTGCTAATTGAAGATCCCCTGGAAGTTTTGCTTCTCTCATAGAAACTTATTTATCCACAGTAGACAGAGGTAACTGTAAAACTTCATGGTATCTTTAATTTACAAATAGCAACATGTACATGTTCATTTTATTATTCTGCCATGATTAATTAGGCACAGATATTCTTCTTTTTTTTTTTTTTTACCTCAAAAGTACATGAAGGGATTTTTCAGAACACTTAGAAGGAAATCTGATATGCTCATGACAGCAGGATAAAGATTAATTGTTTAATGTAGTGTTTAGTGATGTAAAATGTAACCTAAAACAGTATTTTGAATATAATACACAGATGCTTAAAATAAACCACAATATACATCTATACATCCTAAACAAAATAAAACAGTTGTTTATGGAAAAGGAAGGGAAAGGGTGGTGAATAGAATGGAAGGGGAGAAATAACAACATCATCATTTTTTAATTTTCATAAAGCAGCTAAATATTTTATAGTCACCAAATGTGAAGTTATAATGCCCCTTCCTTTGTGGAAAATCATTTTAAAACTTGTTAAGTGGACTAATGAACATGCACCCATCTAAAATCAGACTTTACTACAAGTAACCAAGCTAACTTGTTGAAGGCTTCTTTCTATGATACAAGTACCTTCAGTTTATTTTGTGTGGGAGATCCAGGACACTCCTTCCCTGTCATAATTCCAAAAATACCATGCATATTCAACTTTCTTAAGTAAAATATAAGCTGCACACACTTGCCTGTGTAATTTAGTTCATTTTATGATATGTATACTTCCTACATACACTGTAAGTGTATGTGGTGTGCAATTGTTTAGGGAATGAAGAAAAGAACCATTAGTCTACATGTTCACTCCAAATACAACTTTCCCAAGTACTGTTGACCAGATGCTGAGCAAATCTAAAGATGCAGATCCCATGGTGTAGAGGGCTGATTATTTATCCAGACTACTGAAACATCTTATCTATCAAACTGATAAGTACAATTCCAACATATATCAAAGGCATGTAGAAAATGCACTTTCAAATTCCTAATGAAAATGTAACATGATACAGCTTCCTACAACAAAGCAGTATTTATTGCAAGCCATCAATATTTGGTTGCCTGAAAACCAAGATTTTCACTTTTGTGAATCATGATAAGAAAAATAATTTATATGTAATTATGTTTACTCTAAATTGTATTTAAGGCAACATTACTTGAAATAGAAAATTGACAATAGCACATGCCATACCTGCCAGAAGACCTGCAGACATTCTCCACTCTCTGTATTACCCCAGACCCAATTCGCCTGGTCACCCTTAGTCTTGCAACAGAATTCTACCTGCAGCTTCTACTTCACCTCTCCACTCTTCCTGTGGATCCCTCTGACAATCTACCCCCTCGCTTTCGTTTCCCCCAGCCTGCAAAACCAGCAAGCTCCCCTATGAGCCCACCAGGTTAGAAAGTCAGAATAGTGAGCAACACTCAGCCAACACACTCTGAAAACCTAGAATGAAAACAGAAAGCGAGGAAGAAAATGCCCACCCAACCATAACAAGCCCAGACATCAGCAGCTAGGCCTGTAATCACCCCAAGCCCACATGCCTAGAGACTAGTGTAAAGCCACAAACTGTAAAGGGGAAATGAGTCTCTTTCAGAGCCCAGCTATCCTTCTAGAATAGTTCCTGAATGTTCCAACATGACTGAAGCACAAGAAAAAGACTGTAAAACCAGTGATATGAAGATGAACGAGGTCCTTAAAGAGGAAATTAATTAATTCCTCAGAAAAAGACAAGAAAACAGAAGCAAACAATTGGAGGAGATGAGTAAATCCCTTATAGAAAGAAAAACAGAAAAATAAACATACACCCAGAAAGCAAAACAAAAAACAAAAACAAAATATTGAAGCAAACAAAACTACTAACAGTTGAAGACCTGAAAATGGAAATAGAAGCAAAAAAGAAAGTACAAATTGAGGGAATCCCCGAAATAAAAAATTTAGGAATACAAAGACAAACTACAAAGGCACTGTTTATTAATCTCTCTCAACATCAATGGTCTCAACTCTCCAATAAAGAGGCACAGACTAACAGAATGGATGTGTAAACAGGACCAACATACAAGAAACAGACCTCATACAAAAAGATAGACATTATCTGGGATTAGGGTCTGAAAGAAGGTCTTCCAACAAATGGACACAAAAAGCAAGCTAGAGTACCCATTCTAATATCTAATAAAATAGACTTTTAAGAAGAATTAATCAAAAGGTATGAGGAAGGACACCTTATATTCATCAAAGGAAAACTCAACCACTATGACATCACAATTCTGAACATCTATGCCACAAATACAAGGGCTCCCACATTTGTAAAAGAAACACCAATAAAGCTTAAATGTCACATCAATCCCCATACATTAATAGTAGCCGACTTCAACATCTCCTCTTACTAAAGGATAGGTCAATGAAATACAAGTTAAACTGAGAAATAGTGACACTAATAGATGTCATGAATCAAATGGACCTAACAGGCAACTACAGGACTTTTCACCCAAATACAAAATAGTATACATTCTTCTCAGCACCTCATGGAACCTTTTCCAAAATTGATCATATAGTAGGTCACAAAGCATGCCTCAACAGACACAAGAAGATTGAAATAATAGCTTGTATCCTATCAGACCACCATAAACTAAAGCTGGACCTCAACTACAACAGAAATAACAAAAACCACACACACACTTGAGAACTAAACAACTCTAAACTCAATGATCATTGAGTCAGACAAGAAATAAGGAAAGAAATTAACAACATCCTAAAATTGAATGAAAATGGAGGTACAACATACCCAAATTTATGGGACACAATGATGGGACCTCATAAAATGAAAATGCTTCTGTAAGGCAAAGGAAACTGTCAACAGAACAAAACTACGGCTTATTGAGTGGGAAAAGATCTTCATCAACCCTGCATATGACAAAGGGCTAATATCCAAAATATATAAAGAACTCAAGAAATCAAACACCACCAAACCAAATAATCCAATCTAAAAAATAGGGAACAGGGTCAGAGGGAGGACAGCAGGCCACCAAGAAGAGACCTGATACCCTATGAGCATAAAGGGCAAGGAGGTCCCCTCAGTCACAGTCATAGGGGAGGAGAGTAAGGGGAAAACGGGAGGGAGGGAGGAATGGGAGGATACAAGTGTTGTGTCCTGGCCCACATGAAAAATCAAATCAGGGTTCATGTGAAAGAGGGAGTGAGGATTGAAAGTAGGATACAGAGACACAAGAAATAATGAATCAGGTCAGGAAATTTCTGATCAAGATTCTCTTTAATGCGGATGAGTAAGACTTTATACAGTAGGGTCGATAGGATCTATTCTGATCCCCCTCTCCCTAGCTCCCAAGGCAAGAAGAACACAATAGCCTGAATAGCTCTCTGTAAGAGCTTTCTATTACTGAGTAGCTCTCTGAAAGGATTTTCTTAACCTTCCAGGTGTTTCTCAGTACAGACTTCCCTACTTCTTTCAAAGGTAAATAGTCTAAGGATGGCCTGGAACACAAAGACCTCCTCTGGCAGAGCTCAGCAACTGGAAGGTCACACAGCATGCAGCCTAAGCATGGGCTTTCTGCCATGGCAAAATTTAGCATGGCTTCCCACATACAAGGGATGGGATAACAATTAAGATAATATGAATAAATTAATAAAATATATTTTTTTAAAAATGGGGAACAGAGCCAAATGGGGAATTCTCAAAAGAAGAATATAAAATGGGCAAGAAACACCTAAAAATGCTCAATGTCCTTAGTTATTAGGGAAATGTAAATCAAAAGGACTCTGAGATTCCATATTACACCTATCAAAGTGACTAAGGTCAAAAATTCAAGTGACAGCACATGCTGGCAAGGATGTGGAGAAAGGGAAACACTACTCCATTGCTGGAGGGAGTGCAAACTTGTACAATCACTTTGGAAATCAATCTGGTGCTTTTTCAGAAAATTTGGAATAGTGCTACCATAAGACCAGCTATACCACTCCTGGACTTGTACCCAAAAATTGCTCCACCATACCACGAGGACATTTGTTCAACTATGTTAATAGCAGCTTTATTCGTAATAGCCAGAATCTGGAAACAACCTAGATGTCCCTCAACTAAAGAATGGATATAAAAACTGTGGTAGATTTACACTATGGAATACTATTCAACTATTAAAAACAAGGAAATCTTGACATTTGCAGGCAAGTGGATGGAACTAGAAAAGATCATGCTGAGTGAGATAACCCAGACCCAGAAAGACACATATGGTATGTACTCACTTATAAGTGGATATTAGCCCAACATAAAACTTCCCCAAAAGACTCTACCCAGCAGGGGATCACGACAAATGGTGGTACTCACTGTTGGACTCTATGTGGAGTGCTAAAAATGGTATGAAAGAATGGGGGAATGAAAGAACCCAGAAGTTTCAGGAGCCCCACAAAGATATCATCAAGGCTGGGGGATCTGGACTCAGGGGGGCCTGTATGCATAAACTTTTGCACCAAGGACAGTGCGTACAGTAACCCTAGACCCCATGTTCAGATCTAGGCAGTGAACCATGGTTGTGGAGAGAGCAGGGACTGCCACTGACGTGAATTTTGGTGCCCCCTATTTGCTCACTTCCCCTTGGTGAAGAGGCCCAGTGGCACACAGAAGGGGAAGCAGGCTATCTGGATGAAACCTGATAGGCTGTGGTCATGTGGTGGGGGAGGAGGCCCCCTTCTGTCAGAGGTCTAGGGGAGGGGAAGAGGGCAGAAGAGGGAGGAAAGGTGGGAATGGGAAGATACAAGTGAGGGGATAACCATCAGGATGTGATCTAAATAAATTATAATAAATTTTTAAGAATAGACCTTAAACCAAATGTATTCAAAAGAATGGCGAAGGACAGTTCATATTCAATAAAATAAAAATCCACCAAGTTGACATTTTAATTCTTTTTTTTTTTTACTTTTTTATTGATTCTTTATGAATTTCACATTTTGTACCCCACTCCTACTCATTTCCAGATCCCATAGTGTCTATCTTCTGTCCTTGCAACTTCCCTTTAAGAGAGAAAAAAAAAAAAAAAACAAAATCTCATTATGGAAGCTATAGTGTGTCACATTGTATCGCATAGTATACCCCTTTGTCCACGCATCTTTCCTTGCAAATGTTTATTGCGATGAGTCCTTTGTCTGATTCTAGGCCTCTAGTCTCTGCTATACTATTAATACTGGCTGCTCACCAAGACTCCTCTCAGCTATTCCATTGTTGCCTGGTATGATGGAGATCCTATTGCTTTGGATCTGCAGGACCGGCCACTTCACATGTTCCAGCAGTTCACAGAGGGGTAGATGTTGAAGTGGGCCAACTCAAAGCCCTGGATATGGGCCTGGCTGGTATCTGAGTTGGTCAGCCCACCAGCTCTCCTGCACCCACACCACCAAGGTGAGCTCTCCAGCACTGCCCCAGCTAGCTCACACAATGCCATAGCTGGCAAGGCACAAGGCCAGTTCTGCATCTCTCATGCCCTTGGAGCCAGCTCCCCCACTCCTCTGAGACCAAAGTCAGCTTCCTGTGCTACCCAGGTATGTTTTAGGACCTGTTCTTCTAGGTATTGTAGCTGGTGAGGAGTAGAAACAGCTTTGAGCAGCCCTTGGATATCAACATGGTCCCAGGCAGCAGGACAGACCAGGGCTGTCCACATGGCCTTTGGTGGTAATATGAGCCACAGACATCACCACAGACCCTGCTGCTGCATGGCCATAGACACAGACATGGCCCTAAAGGGAAGCACAAGTGGAGACATCACCATGGCTTTAGGAGGTAGGTCAGGCTACTCACATCAGGCTATTCCTCTCCACCCTGTGTCTCCAGTTCTGCCTCTCTTCAAAGTGCTCAAGCCATTCTGCCTCTCTTTCGCTCCCATCTATCCACTATGTACTTGCACATTGTACTGGCTCCCACTGGGGGTGGACACAGGAGTGAAAAGGATGGGGTTAAGGAGCAATGAAGGGATGGGCCAAGAGAATGCAGGGAGAGAACACTGGAATTGGAAAGCTTTGGTGCTAGAGGAGGAGGTGATGATGGTGCTGGTGGTGCTGGTGGTGGTGGTGGTGGTGATGGTGGTGGTGGTGATGCTGGAGGAGGTGGTGGTGATGGTGTTGGCAGTGGTAGTGGTGGTGATGGTGGTGGTGGTGGTAGTGGTGGTAGTGGTGATGGTGGTGGTGGTGGTGCTGGAGGAGGTGGTGGTGATGGTGGTAGTGGTGGTAGTGGTGGTGATGGTGGTGGTGGTGGTGGTGATGGTGGTGGTGGTGGTGGTGATGGTGGTGGTGATGGTGGTGGTGGTGGTGGTGGTCAAAACCTTTAAAATTTCTGGAATCTATGAGTATGATCCTGGTGAGGACTCCTAGTAATGGAAGATATGGACTCTGCATAAGCCATCTCTTATATCCAAGCAACACTTCCAGTGGGGGGGACTGGGCTGCATTTGGTTGAGTTTTGGCCACAGAGGTCCATGGAGATCCCAAAATAACCCAGGCTGATGCTAGGACAGAAGATTGCTCTCAGAAAAAATGGCAATGTCGCCTTATTGCTGAGAACAACTCCCATACAGCTCATTAATCATCAAGAGGTCAAGCTGATACCTGTGTGAAGCCTTCACCTTTATGTTCTAACCTTTTTGGTTAAAAAGTACTCAGCAGGCCACAGAAAGAGAAATCTGAACACTAACCCATCCAAAAGCCCTCCATCTAGAAGACCCCCTGCCTGTCAGATATGCTGGGGCACTCACGGGAGTGGCCAACCAATGTTTAGTTTAACTTGAGACCCATGCCACAAGATGGAGCCCATGCCCTGTACTGCCTGGATGGGCAGGAACTGGAGACTGGTTAATGCAGCAGAAACTTAGCGTAGAACCAAACATCATGATCGTAATAATAATAATCATAATAATAAATGAAATGATTCCTAATGATATTCTATACCCAAAGACCAGTGCTTTGTCCAGTTGTCATCAGATAGGCTTTTTATGGCAGCAGATGGGAATGGTACCAAGACCCACAACCAGACCTTACGTAAAGAAGGAAAATCTAAATTTGAGTTCTCTATTGCTTCCCCCTACCCCACTGCAGAAACTGGGGAACCCTGTGGAAGAATGGAGGAAAAACTATAGGAGTCGGTGGACATAGAGGATACCATGAGAACATGGCCCACTGAATAAGCTAAGCAGGACTCACATGGGCTCACAAAGAATGAAGTGGAAAGCATGCAACTTGTATGAGTCTGCAGCAGGTCCTCTGTGTACATGTTGTGGCTGTTAGCATGGTGTTTTTGTGGGACTCTTAACAGTGGATACACATATGTCTCTAACTCATTTGCCTGCCTTTAGGACTTTTATCACCTATCAGGTTCTCATATTCAACCTCAATATAAGGGCTGTTGCCTTGTTTTATTGCATCTTATTTTGTCCAGTTTGGCTGTTGTCTCTTGGGAATCGCCTTTGTTTTGAATAAGCAGAGAAGTGGTTCTGGAGAGACAGAAGGTTGGGGAGGGGAGCTAGGAGGAATGAAAGGAGAGGAAACTGTATTTGGGATATATTATATGAAAGAAGACTATTTTCAGTAACAGTTAGAAGAAGAAAAATTAATACTATTTAACAAGGGAGTAATATATTTTGATACATGATAAAAATTATATTTATATGTATAATGATACAATAAAGTACTTGTGACATATTTTAATCAACTATACATTCTAAAATATGCTATATAATCTCACCTTTGCAAACAGGAGATACTTACATTAAAAATGTACTCATTCAGTTATTTTACTGATGCAGATAAAGTTTATCTAGTTTATAGCTAATCCAATATACTTTATTGTAATAATAAAACACTGGTGAATATTTCATATCCTAATTAGATCTATTAAACTATATTATGCCTTAAAGGCATGCAAAAATTATATCTATGCCAGATTCTAAAAATGGTATGCTTTCCTATTAACAGAAGTCTTGGGTCTTTTTAAATTGCATGTTCAACCATTCTTTATTCACACTGTACAGTGTCACCTTGAACCTCAATTCACTGTGTCATCATTGAGCTGTGTTTGATAATTAAAGAACTCATTTTCTATAAAAATGTAGATAAACAATGTTCCTAATAATTTTCTTGAATTTAACTAAGAGGGACTTAAACATCTATGAACTACTTGTTGCTTATTAAAACCAGAGCCCATTGTACTATTAGTGACTGTTCTATAGCTCAGTCATGTCAACATGAAATAGAAATGACAAAGACATTATGTCCATTTAAATACTAGCATTACATTAAACCTGGGTTAGCTTTTACCTTAAAAATAAAGAATAAAGATTATTTATTTATTATTTTTATTCTGAATTATAAATTCCTGGAGTGTTGGATAGATATGCAGGAACACAATGAGGTCAAAATCCATGCAATATCCGGTTTCTATTTTTTCCTTGGGATACTACCACATTAATAAATAGGTTCTTATAAAAAGTATAACAAATATTTCTCAAGGAAAATAAAACCCTAACACACATGCATGCATGAACATATGCAGAAGCTCATGTAATGTATTTATTTGTTTGGTACTTATTTTGTAGCAAACAAATCTGATCCAGTTCTTAACTGATTGTACTAAACATACATGTCTCCCACTCTCTAGAAATTTAATGCATCCATTATGCTGGGATTACAAGTATGTAACACTTGTGCTGAAATTCTCCATTCCTAAGTAAATGGCAGATATTATTGATTGATCATAGGACTATTTAATTCTAAACCTGGATCAGACCTCACAATCCTTCTCACAACACCAAAAAGCCACTAGCAATCCATAGTAGATCTTTAAATTAGAGTCTATTCCACACTCCTATGTTAAACTGAAAGCTCATTAAATGATTGAATACTATTCTGCCTTTTAATAGTCTATAATAATAGGAGACCAGTAAATAGTTAGTGAATTAAAGAAACTGCATTCTGAATATAAAGTTTCTATAATAGAAGAAAGACCATGAATCAAGATAAACTTGGCTTTATTCAAAACATATAGAAATGGAAACATCATGCATAATTTTAGCTGACTGAATGTTCATTGAACATGAATAATGGACCCAAATGATTAAGTTAATAATTCATAAAAATAATTTACAGTCCATAACAGTTAGTGGTATATTATGCATTAAGTTCAACACTTTAAGATTCAAGGACACAAAGAAACTGGATACTCAGTCTCTCACACCAAATACCTAGTTGAGACATTTCTTAATGCAACACAGAGTGAGAAGGGCTACCAACACAAATGTAGTTTTGATGACAGGAAATTCAGATGTTTGAATGAAAGAGGGGAATATTTTTCTTTGAGGCTAAAGAGGAATTCAGTAGGTGAACCAATTCTTCTAAGGATCAATTATTACTCCTGTGTCTTCGCTGTACTCTTGTGTCCATCTGTCAGATAATCAGGATAGTAAAGTGGCCTAACACCCACACACACTCAGATGGAAGACAATAACTCTCTGAATCCTTGAACAGCTAGAAAGATATAGTATGCTTTCATTCTTCAGGTGACTCAGTTTCACGTGGTCCAAGTGTCAGCCATCTGACCAGAACATCCATATCCATAATGTCAACACATAGCAACAGAGAAGATGTAAACTTACCAACCCGTTTGAAGGCCAAAATTCTAAAAGGGTGATGGGACAGTTGTTCTGCTTTCCTCATGCGGGCATATTTCAGCCTATACCTGCCTTATGAGTCATGTCAGGGGAGATGAATTTAAAATTCAAAAAACAAATCGGCCTTGATAGACCCTAGTGGTGTCCTCTCAGTCTATCACAATGTTTATCTCAGTGGGGAATCCGTGGTGTCTCAATGGGGCAAAGCCTGCCAAGACTGCTTTCACCTGGGGCCCAGTCATATTCCTTCCATACATCTCCCTTTCCTTTTAAAATATAATTAAGAAATACATACACAAATATACATATATACAGGATCACCAGGTATTAAATACATAACCCAGTCCTTTTGTATTTCTTAACCTTGGAGAAAGTATTCCAATGTCCTCTCAAAGAGAGCCCTTTCCTATTGCCTAAAGTTTTCTAAAGTCTCTTCATTAGAAATTGCAATTGTCAATCTATAAACATGTTTTTAATTCTTAAACTAAAGCTTATAGTAACACTGTGGCTATCTAGTCTTAAATCCCATCAGAGACTCAAGAAGGAAATCCTATCTAATGAAAAGGATGTATAGGCAAACAACTTCCATACATGGATAGGACAGAGAGAGCTGACCGCTTGGACAGTCACCTGATTCTCTCCATTGTAAGGTCAATCAGTCTTCATACCTACTAGCCCAAAACATCCAAAAACTGCTCTGTGAGGCAGGAGTCCTGATGGACTGGCCCACCTAGGCTCTGCAAACCTAGACGGTCAACTTCTCTGCATCACTCTTGATCATAGCGATAGTCAATCTGTCATCAGGAGTATAGATAAGAGCCACCCTCATCTCCTGATGCCCTCATCTTTATTGATGTAGACTGGAGGTGCTTCTAGGAGCAAATGTCTCTCTATCAGACAAGCCCTTTATCATTAAATGTCATATTCTGTGGATCTCTGAAGTGTTTGAAGACCATCTCTCTGTCTATTCTTACAATTATCAATCTACTCTTTTGAAGACCTATACAAGAAACTAAATATACCTATTCTATGATTAAGTAATTTAGTATCTAGTAAAATATATTGGTAAGTGAATACCAACTTTTATCTCCTATCCTCTTGAACAGGTATTAATAGTTTTTATAAGACATTACCTTTTTAAATGAGTTGCACATGAATAATACATTAAGTAAATGTTGAACAAAATGATCTTAAGTTTCTACTAACATAAAATATATAATGTAAGTTTTTTAATCAACAAACAACATACAATACATAAAGGAAAAGTTGAATGACAATATACAATTTAAGTTTTTATCAACATGAAGCAAAAGTTGAATAAAATAGTTTTAAATTTCTCTCAATCAAAAGTTTTAAACTTCCATAAATCTACAATACCAATGTAAGATATTTGAGGCAAGTAGATCCAAGAATCTACCTTTTATATTATAAATCTATATCCTCCCCTCCTTCACTCTTTTTCACTTATGTTAGATAGGATAGAAAGATAAGAGAGAAAAAAAAGGATAGAATAAATAAATCCCTAAATGAAACCTTTAATGACTTATAGCTAATCCCCTTAAGCAAAACTTAACATTGGTAACCTACCAAAAACACCCACCCCACCTACTGGAAATGGGGTGTCATGTTTTCAAAATTTTTTTATGCTGTATGAGGGTAAAATCATGTTTCTGGTACCTTTTGAAAAAACATGGTATGCCCAGACCATTTGGGATCGAACCTTTGGGCTAGACCTTTTAATGTTAATAAGCATGCAATTTGTTGAGGAAACAATAGTGCCAGAAGCAGAGGTTCAGTCTTCATTGTTGTCCTGTTTTTTGCTCTGAAAATAAGCAAACTTTTGAAATTATTAGTAAAGGTGTATTTATGGGACAAGCAAGGTGTACAAATTATACAAGGCTCTGCCTACATGCATGTTCACCGAGAAGCCAGAAGAGGGCATTAGATCTCCAAGCTGTGTGAAAGAATGTCATGTTATAAGGACCAGGAAGCCCTTAAGATTTCCTTGCTATACAAACGCATTCGTATTTTCGGTACTAAGAGGTTTTTCCTGGTCAGATCTAATCTTTATAAGTTTTGTCAGTAACCATATTTTTTTCACTCCCTGTAGAGACATACACATATTCACGACCCTGTCTCAAAACTATTGTAGGTTTCCATTTCATAACTGACAAATATTTATAGAATATTGGTTGTCCTAGTTCCTCAGTTTTTCTATCACCCAATGTCTCTCAGCTGCTGTTGTCCCTTCATCACTAACATTAAGAAAGTTTAAAGTCAACAAAGCATTATTTAACTCATCCCTGGGGGTCTTTACCTTCTCTTTTGCTTAATAAGCATTTCTTTTTAGGTATAATTAGCTCTTTCCTCAACTGTTTACCCTGTGGGCTTGTGAAGTATACCAGTAATGCTTTATATTTTAATATATAAAGAATGTTTTCATCTTAAGGGACACATAGGCAGAAGCATTGTCAATCTTAATTTGTATAGGTATTCCCATAATTGCCATTATTTCCAATATATGAGTAATTACACAGTCAGCCCTTTCAGAATTTAAGGCAGTTGCCCTTCAAAAACCTGACTATGTATCCATGGTATGATGCACATTATACATCTTTCCAAATTCTGTAAAATGAAACATATCAATCTGCCAGATGTCATTCCTTTTGGTACCCCTAGAGTTAATTCGAGCAAGTAATGGGATTTGATTATACAAAGAACATGTAGGACACCTATTATTTCTCTGGCTTGTTGTCAAGTGATAGAGAATCTTTTCTTCAACCTCTTACCATTAACATGATGTTTTTCATGAAAATTTGAGGCTTCAAATACATTTCCTATTAATAATTTGTCAATTTCTTCATTTCTTTGTGCCAATGTGCCTGGTAAACCTATATGGGATAAATGTACAAGGCATAGTTTTACTTCTGATGACCTGTTGCAATTACATAAATAATGTAGTTAAATCTGAGTTATCAAGAGTAAATTCAGCAGTTTCTATATGCAAAACAACTCTTTCCACATATTGAGGGTTAGTAATAATATTAAGAGATTCAGGAAAATCTAACAATACCATAATTGCATACAATTCTGGTTTTTGAACTGATGTAAATGGGCTTTGGATCCCTTTAGTCATGTTATCAGACTAATAACCAGCCACACCCAACTTATTTGCATCAATGTAGAAGGTGGCTGCCCCTAGAATTGGTGACCTCTTTACAATACTTGGAAAGATCCAATTAATCCTTTTTATATACTGTATACATTTGCTTTTTGGGTATCTATTGTTAATGTCTCATAAATACTTACTACAAGCTCTTTGCCAAACTTCATTAATTATCTATAATGACATAATGTCAGAATTATTAAAAGGCATTACAATTTTCACCAGGCCCATTTCTGACAGTTGGCACAATCTTATTTTTGTATTTGTAATCAATTTAGAAATTTTTGGAATGTATGTTTTCAATCTTTTGCTTTGTTTATTTGCAAGTAATATCCATTCTATGATTCTGTATACCCTTTACATAAGAAGCCAAGTAGGAGAATGTTTTGAAGGCATAATAATCAGAATGCAACCAAGTTTAAGGTTAATTCTATCCACGTATGACTTTTGTAGATTTTGCTCTACCAGAATTAACTTCTTTCCTGCTTCAGGTGTTAGACACCTTGGACTGTTGAAATCTGAATCCTCTTGTAACATTTGAAACAAGTTACTTAGCTCATAGGTAGCCAACCTGGTTGTAAGTCTCAAACAGTTATATCTTCCATCAATTCTTGAAAGTTATTGAGGGTTTATAATTGATCTCTACACATTTGTACCTTTTGTGGTGGAATTTTTTGTTCAGTTATTTTATACCCTAAATAGATAATTGAATCTCCTCTTTGTATTTTTTCTATAGCAATCTTTAATCCCCAGCATTGCAGAATTTTTTGTGTTTCTTTTTTTTTTTATTAATTTATTCTTGTTACATCTCAATGGTTATCCCACCCCTTGTATCCTCTCATTCTTGCCTCCCTCCCATTTTCCCCTTATTCCCCTCCCCTATGACTGTTCCTGAGGGGGATTCCCTCACCCTGTATATGCTCATAGGGTATCAAGTCTCTTCTTGGTAACCTGCTATCCTTCCTCTGAGTGCCACCAGGTCCCCCCTCCAGGGGACATGGTCAAATATGAGGCACCAGAGCTCATGTGAAAGTCATACCACACTCTCCACTCAACTGTGGAGAATGTTCTGCCCATTGCCTAGATCTGGGTAGGGGTTTAAAGTTTACCACCTGTATTGTCCTTGGCTGGTGCCTTAGTTTGAGTGGGACACCTGGGCCCAAATCTGCCTTTCATAATGTTCTACTTGTATGTTTCTAGGACCCTCTGGATCCTTCTACTTGCTATTCTCCCATGCTTCTCTCATCTAGAATCCCAATAGAATGTCCCCCACACCTCTGTCCCAGTTTCCTGGTAAGTGAAGGCTTTCGTGGGACATGCCCCTTGGGCTAGTATGCAGATATAAGTGAGTATATACCATTTGAGTCTTTCTGCTTCTGGGTTAACTCACTCATTATGATCATTTCTAGCTCAATCCATTTGTCCACAAATTTTGGGAATTCCTTGTTTTTAATAGCTGAATAGTATTCCATATTGTATATGTACCACAGTTTCTTTATCCATTCTTCTACTGATGGACACTTAGGCTGTTTCCATCTTCTAGCTATTATGAATAAGGCTGCTATGAACATGGTTCAGCAAATTTTCTTGTTGTGTGCTGGAGCATCTTCTGGGTATATTCTAAGGAGTGGAATAGCTGAGTCTTGAGGAAGCCCTATTCCCATTTTTCTAAGATAGCACCAGATAGATTTCCAAAGTGGCTGTACTAGTTTGCATTCCCACCAGCAATGAAGGAGTGTTCCTTTCTCCCCACATCCTCGCCAGCATGTGGTGTCACTTGAATTTTTTATCTTAGCCATTCTGATGGGTGTAAGATGGAATCTCAGAGTTGTTTTGATTTGCATTTTCCTGATGACTAAGGAGGCTGAGCATTTCTTTAAGTGTTTCTCAGCCATTTGACATTCCTCTGTTGAGAATTCTCTGTTTAGTTCCAAGCCCCACTTCTCAATTGGGTTATTTGGTCTGATGGTGTTGAATTTCTTGAGTTCTTTATATATTTTGGATATTAGAACTTTGTCAGATGTAGGGTTGGAGAAGATCTTTTCCCAGTCTGTAGGCTTTCACTTTGTTCTCTTGACAGTGTCTCCTGCCTCACAGAAGCTTCTCAGCCTCATGAGGTCCCATTTATTAATGGTTGACATTAAGGCCTGGGCCATTGGTGTTCTGTTCAGGAAGTTGTCTCCTGTGCCAATATGTTCCGGGCTCTTCCCCACTTTTTCTTCTAAGTGACTTAGTGTCTCTGGTTTTACGTTGAGGTCTTTAATCCACTTGGATTTGAGTTTTGTGCAAGGTGACAAATATAGCTCCAGTTGAATTTTTTTTAACACATAGACCTCCAGTTAAACCAGCACCATTTGTTGAAGATGCTATCCTTTTTCCATTGAATGTATTTGGCTTCTTTGTCAAAAATCAAGTGACCATATGTGTGTGGATTCATATCTGGTTTTCGATTCGATTCCACTGATCAACAAGCCTGTTGCTGTGCCAGTACCATGCTGTTTTAATTACTATTGCTTTATAGTACAGTTTGAGATCAGGTATGGAGATTCCTCTGGAGCACCTTTTATTGTACAAGGTT
The DNA here is from genome assembly GCF_903995435.1 of Acomys russatus. NCBI lineage: Eukaryota > Metazoa > Chordata > Mammalia > Rodentia > Muridae > Acomys > Acomys russatus. Next base: position 2,166,685 of record NC_067158.1, on the reverse strand, counting down.
GTTTTAGCTATTCTGGGTTTTTTGTTTTTCCATATGAAGTTCAGAATTGAACTTTCAATGTCTTTAAAAAATTGTGTAGGTATTTTGATAGGGATTGCATTGAATCTGTAGATTGCTTTTGGTAGGATGGCCATTTTTACTATGTTAATTCTCCCAATCCATGAGCAAGGAAGATCATTCCATCTTCTCATGTCATCTTCAATCTCTTTCTTCAGAGTTTTGAAATTCTTTTCATACAAGTCCTTCACTTGCGTAGTTAGAGTAACTCCTAAATATTTTATATTGCTTGTGGCTAATGTGAAGAGTGTGGTTTTCCTAATTTCTTCCTCTGCAAGCTTGTCATTTGTGTGTAGAAAGGCTACAGCCAATTTGCTGAAGGTGTTTATCAGCTGTAGGAGTTCGCTGGTAGAATTTTGAGGGTCACTAATATACACTATCAAATCATCTGCAACTAGGGATAATTTGACTTCCTCCTTTCCTATTTGGATACCCTTGATCTCCTTTTGTTGTTTTATTGCTCTGGCTACAACTTCGAGTACTATATTGAAGATATATGGAGAGAGTGGGCAGCCTTGCCTTGTTCCCGATTTTAGAGGAATTTCCTTGAGTATCTCACCATTTACTTTGATTTTGGCTATTGGCTTGCTGTATATAACCTTTATTATGTTGAGGAAAGTGCCTTGTATTCCCCATTTCTCTAAAACTTTAAACATGAATGGGTGTAGGATTTTATTAAATGCTTTCACTGCATCTAAAGAGATGATCATGTGGTTTTTTATATTCAGTTTGTTTATATGGTGGATTACATTGATGGATTTCCGTATGTTAAACCATTCCTGCATGCCTGGAATGTGGCCTACTTGGTCATGATGAATGGTATCTTTGATGTGTTCCTGTATTTGTTTTGCCAGTATTTTATTGAGTATTTTTGCACCAATGTTCATAAGAGAAATTGGTCTGAAATTCTCTTTCTTTGTTGAGTCTTTGTGAGGTTTAGGTATCAATGTGACTATGGCCTCATAGAATGAATTTGGTAATTTTCCATCCATTTCTATCTGTTGCAGTAGCTTGAAGAGTATCAGTATTAGTTCACCCTTCAAGGTCTGGTAGAATTCTGTACTGAAACCATCTGGCCCTGGGCTTTTTTTGGTTGGGAGACTATCAATGATTGCTTCTATTTCTGTAGGGGAAATGGGACTATTTAGCTTGTTTATCTGTTCTTCACTCAACTTTGGCAAGTGAAATTGATCAGGAAAATCATCCATTTACCTTAGATTATAATTTTGTGGCGTATATGCCTTCAAAGTAGAATCTTACGATTCTTTCTATTTCTTCCGTGTCTGTTGTTATGTCTGCCTTTTCATTTCTGATTTTGTTGATTTCAATACTGTCTCTCTGCCTTTTAGGTAGTTTGGCTAATGGTCTGTCTATCTTGTTGATTTTCTCAAAGAACTAGCTCTTGGTTTTGTTGATTCTTTGGACTGTTTTCTTAGTTTCTAATTTGTTAATTTCAGCCCTGAGTTTGATCATTTCAGACGTCTACTCCTTTTGGGTGTTTCTGCTTCTTTTTTCTCTAGGGCTTCCAGTTGTGTCGTTAAGATGCTTATGTGCGATGTTTCCAATTTCTTTTTAAAGGCACTTAGTGCCAAGAATTTTCCTATTAGCACTGCTTTCAATGTATCCCACAAATTTGGTATGTTGTTCCTTCCTTTTCATTAAATTTCAGAAACTCCTTGATTTCTTTCTTTATTTCTTCTCTGATCCAGGTGTCATTTAGCAGAGAGTTGTTTAGTTTCCACGTACATGTAGGCTTTTTGTTATATCTGTTGTTGTTGAATTGCAGTCTAAGAGCATGGTAATCTGATAGGATACAAGGTATTATTTCAATCCTCTTGTATCTGTTGAAGCATGCTTTGTGGCCTACAATGTGATCAATTTTGGAGAAGGTTCCATGGGGTGCAGAGAAGAAGGTATATTCTTTCTTGTTTGGGTGAAAGGTTCTATAGATATCTGTTAGATCCATTTGTCCCATGGCATTGGTTAATGACGTTATTTCTCGGCTTAGTTTCTGTGTCAATGACTTATCCTTCAATGAGAGTGGGGTGTTGAAATCTCCCACTATTTTTATGTGGGGATTGCTGTGTGGTTTAAGCTTTTTTAGCAGATCTTTTACAAATGTGGGTGCCCTTGTATTGGGAGCATAAATGTTCAGAATTGTGATGTCATCTTGGTTGACTTTACCTTTGATGAGTATGAAGTGTCCTTATGCATCCCTTTTGATTAATTTTGGTTGAAAGTCTATTTTGTTCGATATTAAAATGGCAATGCCTGTTTGCTTCTCGTGACCATTTCATTTTCTTGGAATATTTTTTTCCAACCTTTTACCCTGAGGTAATGCCTATCGTTATGGGTAAGATGTGTTTCTTGAATGCAGAAGAATGTTGGATCTTGTTTATGCACCCATTCAGTTACTCTGTCTTTTTATTGGAGAATTGAGACCATTAATGTTGAGATGTGACTGTTAAGAGTCTGAATTTTGATGTTGTTTCCAGTTGAGCATTTGTGTAGTTGTGTTTTTGCCATGGGATAGTTATCTATTTCCTGAGTAGTTTTGGTTGTAGCTTGACCCTTTGGGATGGAGTTTTCCTTCTAGCACCTTCTGTAAAGCTGGATTTGTGGATAGGTACTGTTTGAATTTGTTTTTGTCATGGAATATTTTGTTTTCTCCATCAATGGTTATTAATAATTTTGCTGGGTAAAGTAGTCTGGCCTGGCATCTATGGTCTCTTAGGGTTTGCAGGATCTCTGTCCAGACCCTTCTGGCTTTTATGGTCTCTGCTGAGAAGTCGGGTGTAATTCTGACAAGTTTGCCATTAAATGTTATTTAACCCCTTTCCCTTGCAGCTTTTAATATTTTTTCTTTGTTCTGTATGTTTTGTGTTTTGATTATTATGTGACAGGCAGTTTTTCTTTTCTGGTCAATTCTATTTGGTGTTCTGTAGGCCTCTTGTATGTTTATATGCATCTCTTTCTTTAGATTGGGAATATTTTCTTCTATGATTTTGTTGAGAATAGTTTCTGGGCCTTGGAGTCTGATATCTTCTCTTTCTTCAATGCCTATTATCTTCAGATTTCTTCTTGTCATGGTGTCCTTGATTTCTTGGATGTTTTGTGTCAAGAGTTTTCCAGATTTGGCATTTTCTTTAATGGTTGCTTCAAGACCTGTGATCATATCTTCTAGTCCTGAGATTCGTTTTTCCATCTCTTTGATTCTGTTAGAAAAGCTCACACTGTGTTGCTCGCCCTCTTCTCTGAGGTCTCACGTTCTTATTTTGCCTCTGTCTGTGTGTTTATCATTGAATCCATTTTCATCTTCAGATCTTGAACTGATTTTTTGATTTCTTTCATCTGATAGTTTGTATATTCCTGAGTTTCTTCCATTGCTTCCTTATAGGTCTTGAGATCTTGAACCGTTTTCTTGATTTCTTTCATCTGGTTATTTGCATTTTCCTGAAATTTTTCAAGTTCCACTCTATATGCTTCTTTTATGTCTCTCACCTGTTTGGCTGCATCCTCCGCACCCTGGTCCCTCCGAACCGTGGAGCACTCCTGATGCCGTGGTGTGGGGACCTCAGTGTTCCTGGTTCAGCAATCTGTGTAATTCCCTGAATTGTTCAGTGGAGCTTCCAAACATGGTCCACACTGCTTGCCACCATCTTGGATCTCTGCTTTTTTTGTGTTTCTTAAAACATTTTTTTCTAAAACATTAGGATCAGAATCAGCCAGCAGAATATCATCCATGTAATGGCAAATGATAGATTGAGGAAACTGCCTACGAATTATTTTTAATGATTGTTGCACAAAATATTGGCATTAGGTTGGACTAGTCATCATTCCCTGTGGAAGTACCTTCCAATGCTTTCTGTTCATTGGACCACTACTGTTCAGAGTAGGCACTGAAAAAGCAAACCTCTTCCTGTCCTTCTCATGCAAAGGTATTGTGAAAAAAAATCTTTTAAGTCAATTTCAGTTATATACCAAGACTTAGGTAACAAGGAAGGCAAAGGAATTCCAGGATGAAGTGGACCAATTGGTTGAATTATTTTATTTACTTCCCTCAGATACATTATCATCCTACAGCTGCCTGACTTCTTTTTTTTTTTTTTTTTTTTTTACCACAAACACAGGGGAATTCCAGGGGCTGGAATATTCTTCTATATGCTGAGCCTCCAGCTGCTCTATTACTAAATAGTGAGGCACCTGTAATTTTTCTTTTGTTAAGAGCCACTGCTCTGTTTGAAATCCGTTTTAGGGTCAAGGCTGTTGGTGCCTCATCAGTGGCCCCTCTTATGAATTTGGATACTCTATACCTCAGAAGTTCTAAGTTTGAACAATGAATGGGCTTAGCTTGTGGTCTCTCCTGATTACTTGTATTAATATCTTCCCTAGAAGCACATACCATTTCACCCCTAGTTTCAACATTGTTTATCTCTGTAACTACAGGAATATTAATCTGAGTACCCCATTGTTATAAGAGATATCTACCCTATAGGTTTATGGATATGTTAGACACATAAGGTCTCAGTTTTTCTGTCTGCCCCTCTGGTTCCACACACTCAAGCCATTGCACACTTTGTTTTATTTGAGATAATTTACTAATTCATATAATTTATGTATAAACCTTCTGAAGTGGCCAATTTGGATTCCAAGACTTCTGAGACATAATTGACATATCAGCTCCTGTGTCAACAAAGCCTTTTATTTTAACACCATTCATTTGTATAATTAATTTAGGTCTCTGATCATTAATTATTGTTTGCCAGAACACCTGTGTCCCTGTACCTGTTCTTTCCACTACAATGGCTTTGTCCTTAATGAAATGAAACAGTAACAATTTAGCAACTCTATCTTTGGCATTAATTTTCATCTCCTTCTTCACACATGCCACGATTTTTATTTCTTCCTTACAATCTCCATCTATAATACCAGGATTCACAATAAGACCATGAAAAGTCAGCCTACTTCTTCGTAGAACCGTTCCCACTGTGCCTAAAGGCAAAGGACCAAAAACACCAGTACTTAATTTATAACATTCAACCTATGGAGATAGGGTAAGAGACACATCTGAAGCCAGATCCAAGGCTGGACTGCCTTCAGTAGCATGCATTAGGTCACTAATAATCTATTCACATTTTCCTTCAGGTCTGTTACTTCTGGACTGGCCAGCAGAATCCAGTTTGTATTGTTGGCAGGGACCCCAATTTGGTGGCCCCCCTCCTGCCATTTTCCATAGGCAAGATATTACCTCGCACATCTCTTTTAGATTGTCAATCCCTAGACCAATGTTTTCCTTTCCTACAGCTGCTATAGTACACTGGAAGTCTTAGCATCTTGGACCCATCATAGTCAGAAACTCTTTGTTCTCTCCTATGAGTTATGTTTTCTTCTGGTTAATTGTGTTGGTTATTCTGGGGTCTAGGATTTTGGTATCTACAGTTTCCTTGCACATGACCGATTTTACCACAATTAAAGCACTGGGTATTATGATATATGGGTCCTCTAACTATATTTTGTCCTACAATATTGTTTTGATACTCCTGAGAGTTAATATTAACTGTCTCTTTTACCCATTCTTCTAATGGAGCTCCTCATTCTAGATTTGCATTTTCATATGTTATGATGAGTTTCAATGTCTGTTTCATCTCAGAATCTGCCATCACTCTATCCATAGCGGATTCCAATCTTTGTAAAAATTCTGTAAAGGCTTCCCCAGACCCTTGAAATACCTTAGTATGTGGAATGGTTAATTTATCAGGTTATTCTACCAGCTCCCAAGCTCTTAAGTCTGCCACACAACATTGTTCAATCACTCTATCTTCAAACTGAGTTTGTTCTCTTAAGTCAATATACTGTCCTTCACCAAGCAATTGATCTATATCAATATTTATTTCCCTTCTCCTATTTTGCTGTTCTATTCTCATGGCCTCACTTTACCACCATGACAACCATTGTAGTTGTTGTGCTGATTCTAGTACCACCGAAATCAAACTTTTCCAATCTTGGGGAACAAGTCTATGCTGTGTGGCCCAGTTACTCAACATTTGTTTAACAAGGCAGATTTCATGCCATACCAGATGACAGATTTCTTAAAATGTGTTAAGTCCAGCATATCTATTGGATACCTCTCCATTTCATCATAACCATCAGCACCATTTTGAGCAGGTACTTGTTGTATACTAACTGGAAAGGCTGAAGGTGTCTGAGTGACTCTGGAGGGTTCCTTCATCAGAACAATTTCCTCCAAAGACCTTTTTGTTTGTTCCTCTATTTTCAGTCTTTCTCTACTCTTTTTCTTTCTTTCTTTCTTTCTTTTTTTTTTTTAAACCAAGGGTGCTTTCTGCCTTTCCAGCCTTTCAATTTTCTCTTGCACTTCCCCATTTTTTAAGCCAGGTCTATAATTCTTTCCAAAAGAATAGAACTTATTGACTCCTCTGGTTTTTGCCAGCTTTCCTGTTTCTCTAGTTTCTGTTTTTCTTTTCCTTCTTGCACTGAATCTGCCTTTTGCTTTCCCATCCCTTCATTTTCTTTCCTCATTCTCTCCACCTGTTCAGTCAAACCTGCAATCCTTTCCAAAATGATAGAATTTTTGAGACTTCTGCTTTTCCTATCTTATCAGCCCTTCTTCGAATCCTTCTAAGAATGAAATACAATAAAAGGACAAAGAAGAAACAGAGAATTCCCTCTAAGTATAGGGCAGGAAAGAGTTTTGCAATGGTAGTTGCTGTTTTGCTGATACACTGAAACAGTATTTTTATGTATTCAAATTTGAATCTTCCCTCATACCATTAGAGATTACAGAACCCATTGAGCCCCACATTGAGTGCTATTTGTTGTTTTTTAATATTGGTAGGGCCTTAAAATGCTTATTATCAGGCCTATAATGATTATTACTTCAGGATACCTGTCCCAATCTCATGCAATCTGGCTCTAATAATTTCTATCAAGCTACCTCCCATCCATAATCCCAAATACTTGCTAATGTTCTTTATCTGGGCCAAATCTCCATCCACGCAGGCCACAGGCTTCTCTTCCATCCAACCCATGGTGATCTCCTTCTCCTCTCTCTTTCCTTGGTCTCTTCTTTCTCTCTTTCCCAAGATTCCTTCTGTCTCTCTAAGCCCAGGAACCTTAGCCACACCTATCTCCTTTGTCCTGCCCAGGTGGGATGGCTTTTTATTAATTAGCATCAAAATACATCAGACAATCCCCCAATATCTGCCTAGTACTGATGGACCCTAGAGAGAGTGAGGCACAGGAAGTGGTTCCATTAGATGATGAATTATGCCTTTATTTAGAACCAAGATTTGTGATTAGTTGATAGAATTATCAAAATAAGAGAAGTAAAGAATTACTGCAAGGAAAGTTAGAAGTTAGATTGGCCAGTCTCCTGATTCTAAGATTATAAAACCTTTCAAAATAATGAGTGTTTTTACAATTATGGGAGATGTAAGGCATCAATGCTAAGGGAAGTATAAAATCCTAGAGATTTAAAGTTTACCACTGGTATTGTCCTTGGCTGGTGCTTTAGTTTGAGCGGGACCCCTGGGCCCAAATCTGCCTATCATAATGTTCTACTTGTAGGTTTCTACGACCCTCTGGATCCTTCTACTTTGCTATTCTCCCATGCTTCTCTCATCTAGAGTCCCAATAGGATGTCCTCCCCTCTGTCCCAGTTTCCTGGTAACAGAAATGATGCTAGCTGGCACCAATAAAGATAGCCTTCCTTGAGGAGATGACATCTTCAAACAACCTTGGAATATATGCTGTATTTTGATAGAGGAGAAAAGAGCATTTGGTTAAAAGGCAAGCAAGTACAGAGAAGCCATATTTAGAGAAAGTTTATTACTCCCTACTCTATGGAAGATGGTAAGTAAGGATCAAGGTCCAGGAGCAATGTCTCAGGGCAAGTTAGAGTCCACTTCACAGCAAAAAGCCAGACTCATTCTGAGGAGTTAAGTTATAATTTCCACTTATTTCTCCTCATATAAATATTGTTAAGGATACAAAAAACTGATTTGTTGTCCATCACATAGCCTTTCCAAAGACTTCTAATGGTCTAGACCATAGGGTGGTCTGCCCTTGCTAAAGCCCTGTGAGGTCTCTAGCTTAATTCTGAGGAGCTGCATGCAGGTGCTGTTTTGCTCTACACAGGAACATACCTAGCAGGGCAGGCTAGGTGAATTCAGAAGAAAGATGCTTTGTGAGAGTACTTAGTCTCCAATCTTACTCATAATAATAGCTTTTTAATCAAACAGCAAATAAAAGAAACCAAATTCTAAATAGTTAAAACAGAAAGGTATGTTGGTGGTGGGTGTCATCAGTGGCTCATGGAATCAATGGAGAAAGTTTCTGAGCATGAGCACATGAGGAAGGGCAGTGCTATACACCTCAGGAGGACATCCCTAGCTCTCTCTCTACTGTCTGTGATGCTCTCCCACAGGGTGTCCACCATTTCATCTGACAGTGGCACTCTAGCCACAAAAATCACATAGGGAGAGCAACTCCTATTCAAGAACTCTCAGGGAAGAGTTTGTGGATTGCCTTTGAACCTATCACTATGACTTAGAAACTAGGAACATGTGAAGAGACCACAGCCATTATTTGGACATGGCCAGAGTTAACATGAAAACAGGGGTTTCTCCTAAAAAGAAAGAAAGGAGAAAGAGGGAGGGGGAGAGAGAGAGAGAGAAAGAGAGAGAGAGAGAGAGAGAGAGAGAGAGAGAGAGAGAGAGATGAAAATACATCTTGGCTTATTGAGTTGAGGAAGTCATTATGATCTGCCATCTCTTAGAACAAAAGTACAAGGGCTACCAAGGATAGACTTTTAAAGACACAGGAGGAAATTTTTTAAAGGGGCATCAAGTGTGATAGTATAGAACTGAATGTTCCCCTGAAGGTTAAGTGTTTAAGACTTTATCTCCACCTGGAAGAGCTACAGAAAGGTGCTGGAAACTTTAGAAGACTGGGCTTCCTTGGATTATTCAGGTTCTGCAGGGCCTCCTCTGTGTTAGCTTCTCAGCTCTTTGCTTTCAGACCTCTGTGAAGTAAGCAGTTTTCTCCTACCACATAATTCTGTGATGTTCAGCATTCCTGAAGACCCAAAGAATCATAGCCAACAGCAATGGAGTAAATTCTGTAAACCCATGAGCCATAAAAATCTGTCCTGCTTTTACATTGTTGACCTCAGATAAATTTTTGATACAGTAACGAAAAGCTAATAGACTATGGCAGGTAACAATGTGGCAGAAAACCCTTGGTGAATAGAACTTAATGCTAACCAAACCACATCTTTCTCCACTCAACTCTAGTCATATAAACCCATTGCTACATGAAGAGTACATGAAAATTGCTTCTCATTTGCCAGGTAAACCCATCAAATAGGCCATGTCATCTTATATCTTCTTCAGGAAATGTTCAGGTATATTTTGCATCTTTCATAAAACTAATATGTTTTCTAAGAATTAAATAACAAAAAATGCAGATTTAATTGTTGTGGGGATAGCAGAGATTAATACATATTCATAGTTAGTAAAGGTTACCCCCCCCAAAAAAAAATCCACTCCAGAAGAGTCTTCTTGCCTACAGACATACAACCTAGTCACATGTGGTACCTGATGATTTGTTTACCTCACAAAGTCATGGGCATTGCTTATCTTGGGGAGACTCCTGACTGGCTAATTGCCCTCACCCAAATATAAATGCATCCCTCAGATGAAATACAGCTTACAATCACTTCAGAGAATTTCTGCAGCTGAAATCATTATCACTTAAACATCACTAAAGAGCAAAGAACTGCTGATCTAACAGTTGTCCTGTAGGACAAATCAGGTACACTCCACCACTGCTTTCAGACAGAAACATAGAGTCCTATATAAAGATTGCTCACAACCTATACCAGCCCTGCTAAGTGCCAGAACAATAGATGTTTTTACACAGGCCCAATGCAATAAAAAATCTAGGATGAAGTATGTAGAAACTAAAACACATTATTTGCTCCAACATTCAGCTCATTTTTTCCTGTCTTTTATGCAATTCTCAAACAAACAGGATATGTCCTTTCCCCAAGACTCTAGCCCCTGCCTGCTGATGTTGCTCCTCATCCATCATGCTCACACTTCACTGGATATTTTATTTCTCTTGAGTACCAAAACCTTTTAGCTTTGGCACTTCTGCAGTCACTGTTACCTTTGAATAAAATGTTGTTCCCCATCCATCATTTAAGAAATGATGACGGTTCAACTACATCTAGACACCTATCAAACTTCACGTCTTTGCTTCAACGTCACCTTCCGAGACATACTCCCATCCTTTATGAAGATTCGTTTCATTGCAAGACACCCTGTTATTTTCTTTTATAAAGAGATATTTATTAGAT